>NW_024879332.1:153017-200000 GCF_018340385.1 Cyprinus carpio
TTAATAGTTAGTTAAATAGTTACTCTAAGTATTCATAGTGCATATACAATTATGTCTAACATAAAAATAATTATAATCTTATCTGTATCAGCCAGATTTGTTATATTATTATTATTATTATTATTATTATTATTATTATTAATAATAATAAATTTAATCCCATTATCTTATTGTTCTGTTACCTCAACATGCTAAACTGCAAGTCAGTCTCTGATGCAGATTGTTGTTTGTGTGAAGTTACCACTTATGTGTTTTTAAATTAGTTATTTATGAGTTTCCATGACTCTTAGGTTGTCTTTGAAGGCAGCTACCTGTGTAGGCTGCAAGGCATCTCACTAGGTTTTGGAACAGAGCTTACACTATGTTAACACTGTGATTTGTGCTGAATATCTCTTAGTACAAATCAGAATTGACTGGACTGAGCGTCTCCTGCAAAACAAGCCTGTTGTTTCAGATCCATCAGCTCTCTGTGTGCATTATTCAGCTTTTAGCATTACAATGGCCGTGTCAGGCAGAGAAATACAATCCTTGTCAGACAGTGTGGAAGTGAGCCAGCCAAACACAAAGAGCATTTCAACAGTGTGGTCTGGGCCACAAGCCTTTTTAAATTAATTATAGATCAGTATGGACACTGTGACATGGTGAATGGGGAATGGCGCAGTATAGTGCAGACAGCGCTGCATGCTAAGATTGGTTTAGCAGAGCCAGTATAAGCAGAGCCAGTATAAGGGAGAGGAGATAGAATGATAGAACTCATAGGAATATGAATGGGAGAAATTGTGACATGCAGCATGGTGGTTGTAGTAGCCTGTTTTTACGGTTAGAAGAGCCATTGATCCATAATCACCTTTTTGATAGAGCTTGTTTAGGCTAGAATGCACATACACAGCAAATGGACTTTGATACTAGATTCACTCTTCTATGTCATCTCCTGCGCTGTCTGCTCACCCCATTCCTTTTCCATCTGCTTTTTGTTTATGGAATTTCATAGATTTCAATGTACATGCCTCGTTCATTGGAAAAGAGTGGGTTAAACAACTAGACCGTTTTGGCAGGGACCTTAGGCCCCATTTCTCTGAGAACAAGTACAGGGGAATAAAGAGAATAATCAGTAAAACCTGGTTGCATTTTAGATGATACTGTCTTGCCTTTATATATTCTTGTGAATATCTATATCTGTCTCCTCTGGCTGTGTTTTATTGCATTTACATCTGACCATCAAAGAACATCTATGATTGTAAAGCTGTTATCAGTCAGACCAATTCAGACTGCTGCCCTCAGAAAGCATCAGAGCACTTTATTATATCCATATTTTAATATACTTTTTTTTTTGTTGCACAAAATGTCAAAAATAAATTTAAGCATCTGGGTTAAGCAGATCCTCTTAATCTTGTGGATTTAATCAAAAATTGTTGATTTTTAATCTTTAGGTTTTTTTCAAATTGTTGGTGCAGGTTCAAATCCAAGCTTTGGTCATTTTAGAACATTCTGGGATCTTTGGTTGTATTGTTGTCTCAATGTTTTGTAAGTGTAAAATATTTGAGAAACTAGGTATTTCAGCATGTTTTGTACATTTCAATATTTGTAAATATTTTTATTGTCTCTCTATGAGTGTATTTTGTGTTGATTGATGGCAGTAATATTAATTTAATCCATTTTATAACAAAAAAAAAAAGTTTTGACAAAGTGTGTTCTGAAAGCTCTTTGAAGTGAGCACAAAATTCTCTAAACCTCTAAAGACCTGGAACCTATTTTTTTTTTTTTTTTTTGCTTTTCCAACAAAGCAATCAAAACTGAAGAAAAAAAAGGGAGTTGGTTACATTTGGCAGACCTTATTAACTTTGCGTAATTTAATGCCTAAAATCATACCAGTTGTATGACATGAATGACATGATTAAAACCAGTTCAAAAGACCAACATGCATTTGTTTACCACAATCTGATAAGATAGCCTCCCAGTCTCATATCTGATCAGATTCAGAGGACGCTGAGATTTAAAATAAAAGCATTATAACAATCATACGTCTTCCTCCTCTGTATTCCAGTTCAAAAGAGTGCGTCAAGGTCTCATTGGTTTTCCTTAAGATGAGAACGTGAGCTTTGTCACTGTGGCAGGATGGAAAGGAGGCAGTGTGTGTATGTGTAGTTAAGGGTCGCATTACAAAGCCATCACCGCTGACCCCTCTCCTCCTCCAGCGAGAGGAAACAGGAGGACACATGGCCAGCAGGCTAGTCATCAACCCCTGAACTGAACTTGACCCCAATTTTCACATCCAGTACTGTAACGTGGAGTCAGGCACGTTCACTCGCTCATACATGACACCACTTTGAGTACAGGATGGGCTCTGAGAGATCACACTTATTTATTCTAGTCATTTCTAGCTAATTGCGCAAGAGGAAACTTTGAGAGTTAGATTATAATGATGTATTATGATGATCATTAGCTATGCTGTGATGATGCAACAAAGACTGGCGACATGGCAAAAGATCTGATCTCTGAGTCTATTTTTGTGTCTGAGCATCTCTGACTATCTGCGAACAATGGCATTGGATGCGTTTGGTAGAGTTTTCCATGAATTATCTCCCCTCATCACCCTGATGATAGCGCAGAGACTGGCGTCTGAGCCTGCGATGGTTGTCAGGAGCAGTATCTCTCTCTTTCTATCTCTCGTTCTCTGTGCAGCAGAGCGTGGCATTATGGAGGCGGTCTGTCTGGGGGGTGGGGAACCCTTTGTCGTGAGAAAAAGTACAGAGTCAGTCACTAGCCTCTGTGAGTGTGTGTTTGTGTGTGAGAATGAAGACAAGATGAGCACCGGCGGGAGGGCGCAGAGCAGACTGGAGCCAGCAGGGAGAGGCCAGTGGTATTATCACCGGCTCTGTGCGCTCTGGTGACGCGATGAGCCCTTATCTCCATCGTCATCGGTCTCTTTGTCTGCTGCTGAGTCATGGCCTGTCCTGCTCCCGGCCCGGAGCAGGGCTGATCTTATGATTTTGATGGGTGCAGCAGGAGGACATCTCGCCTGTGGCACCATCATGCATGCCCGCTCCTTAAAAGGCAACACAGAAGCTTGAGGAAGATCTTTGCACTACCCTTAAACTATCCTTGAAAGATATCCTTGGTTGGCCAACCAATCCGAAGACATTCAAGTGACTTGTCTTACTTTATGATGTTAAGACAGGTAGCAAAAAGTGTTTTTAGCATACCTGACTCACATTGTAGTTTGAAACTCAAATCAACATATGGCTGTGGTTTATGTCATATTTACTCATTTGGCAGACATCAATGTTTGGACTAATTAAAGTCCAGAGGTCTCTCATGCTCACCAAGGCTACATTTATGTAATGAAAAATACAGAAAATCAGTAATATTGTAAAAATATCTGTATAATTTAAAAGTAATGGCAAAGCTGAATTTACAGAAGTCTTCATTACTCCAGTCTTCAGTGTCACATGATCCTTCAGAAATCATTGTTAAAAAAAAAAAATGTGGAAAATGTGATTTTTGGGTCATGATTCTTTGATGAATAAAAAGTTCAAAAGAATAGCATTTATTTTAAATCTTTTATAACATTTGATCAGTGTAATGCATCATTGGATAAAAGTATTAATTTCTTTTTAAAAAATCTTTAATATATATTTGTGCTGTCAAATCGATTAATTGCATCCAAAATAAAAAGTTTGTTTACATATATCTGTGTGTGTGTGGTGTGTGTGTGTATATATATATATATATATATAAATACACACATACATGTATATATATTTAAGAAATATATGTAAAATATATTTACATATAAATATATAAATATGGAAAACATATATAAGTGTAAATATTATATATATATATATATATATATATAGAGAGAGAGAGCGAGAGAGAGAGAGAGAGAGAGAGAGAGAGAGGGAGAGAGAACAAATATTTAAATATTTTAAAAATCTGAGTAAATCCAGATTAATCAGATTAAATTTCTGAAAATGAATTTTAGTCAGATTGCAGATTTCTTTCTCAATTTAACATCTCTGTATGAACATAGTGGATGGAAATAACTTGCAAAATGACAATGCAGTTCCTAAAATCAGATTAAAATAATTAATACTTCCAGATGTGCAGTGTGAACAAAGCCTACTTTTCATTGTTTCCCATTTTGATCCACACCATTTCCTCCCAACAAACTGTTCTGTTTGTTGCTCTTCTTAAAAACAGTTGTTCTTCAGTGTGTTGTCCCACCCGTTTCTTCCAGTTAATCTATATTTTGCTGGCAGAAGCATGACTGAAGGTGGGCAAGGGTGTCAGTACATAGTTAACTTCTTTAAATCATTTGTTTGCTTTTTAATTGTACTTTAATCTGTTTGTCCTGTTGCATGCTTGCCTTGACTGCTTCTCCATAAACCCTAATAAACTGGGTTGAGCAATCATATCAGTCTTTTCTGTCAAGGTCAGTTTTTTATTGTCATACATGTAGGTAAGCTGTACGTATTTAGGAATAGGTGATGCTGGATGATCAAATCAAAATGGTCTTTCTTTAGATCGTGCAGAAATTTTTGGTGAACACCCCATAAACTATGTGTGAAAAAAAAAAAAAAAAAAATCAGGTGGTGAGTGTGCTGGGGCTTTACTGTGGATTAACCAGTCTGGACTGGTACAGTCATTAAACCCACTCCTGAAATCCTTCTCATTTTAAGCGAAACAAGGAAAAAAGATTATGTTGAAAATCTGGTTTGAAAACATTTAGTTTTCAGTTGTCAGTTTGTGGTTGTGATTTTCCTGAGAGAGATATTGCTTGTGTTGCCTGACAACAGTTTCAACTTTCTTTTTCGGGCGGGTTTAACTGGGGGATGATTTGGATCCTATAATGTTTCGGTGGTGGTTGTTTGGAATGTTTTTTCCTTTCTTGGACAGACCACCTCTGAGAGGAACTTGTTAAAAGATATTGAATTAAAACAGATTCTTTAGAATAAACAAACTGTGGCCTCTTTGTATTGAATATACCATGGTTAGCCTCTCCTTTCTGAACCCATACTGTGTTTGACGAGTTGATCCGGTGCCATGATGGGAAAGTATACTGCGGACCACACCATGTGGAGTGGAAGACTGTGTGAATAGAGTTAATGGATGAAATTAAAGATCTCAAACACATTGCCAATGATGATGATTAGTAGAGGGTCTTCTTTTCTGTGGTTTGTCTTAGAATATTTGCAGATTATTAGATATCAGACTGTCGTTTTCATAACCACATATCACTTCACATAAAAACAACTATACATAAAAAATATAAACAGGTACTGTATTTTTATATATGTTTCTGTATAAATACACAGAGATAGTATGCTTTATATAATTGTTTTTCTAAAATATGTGTACATTACACACAAACAAAAACAACATAGTCACATGATCCTTCAGAAATCACACACACACAATAATAATTTATTCCAGTTATACAAAGCTGTATTTTTATCAGCCATTACTCCAAAATAAAGAAACATATTAAAAATTATAAAATAAAAAATAAATCTTTAACACCTTGTAGAACCCTTTTCAGGATTCTTTGATAAATAAAAAGTTTAAAAGAACAGCATTTGAAAAAATGGTAATATTAAATATAAGACTTTAT
Organism: Cyprinus carpio; assembly: GCF_018340385.1. Lineage (NCBI taxonomy): Eukaryota > Metazoa > Chordata > Actinopteri > Cypriniformes > Cyprinidae > Cyprinus > Cyprinus carpio. The sequence continues at coordinate 158,632 of NW_024879332.1, forward strand.
CACGTTTTAAGAATTTAACACATCTTTGCTGAATAAAAATATTATTTTCTTTCAAAAAAGTCTATTTTGAATAAATGCTGTTATTTTTTTAAACTTTTTATTTGTCAAAGAATCCTGAAAACTACTGTTTCCAACACTGATAAGAATGATTTATGAGGCATCATGTGACACTAAAGACTAATGTAGACTACATGATTAATAATTTATTTATTCATTCATTTATTTTTGTTTTGCAGTGTAATAGTGAAACTTACATCCAGCAGTCATACATCTTCATGTCAGACATGATAAATATATACAATAAAATCAATAGTATAAATCACACACACACACACACACACACACAGATGGCAACATATATATATATATATATATATATACACACATACACACACATATATGTGTGTGTTTTTTTATACTATTGCTTTTTCAAACAATAGTATAAATATAATACATTAACAATAATAAATAATTCTGTATTTCTTTAATCACTTTTTATCCATATAGTGCTTTCATTTCATCTAAGCCCACTTTCTGCCTCCTCCCCAATTCCCAACCCCCTGCCAGACAGCATGACACCTGAGAGCTATATGATGCTGTTATTCCACCTCACCCTCCCGAATGCAGAGGACCATATTTCAGGAGAGCCCCCTGTTTCCTCCACCCCCTACCCAGGCTCTGTTCAGTGTCCGTCTGCCTCTTCCAGGTCAGCAAAAATAAGCAGGAGCACAAAGGAAACCGCCATCAGTCCTCAGGCGCTGACTGTGAGGTAGAATGGTAGAGAGATAGAGATACAGAGTGAAAGAGAAAAAAAACACACAGAAAGATAACACTGCTCAGGAAAGGCCACATGCAGTCACAACTGAGCTTTGTCAAAATGCAGATTCTGAGGCAGATTATAACTGAATTATTTGGCTTCAACACCAAACAAAAATGTCTGGCAGAAATCCAATACAGCTCACCATCCAAATAACAACATTCCAACAGTAAAGCATGGATGTGGTAATATCTTGTTATGGGGGTGTTTCTCTGCAGCAGGGACTGGAGCACTTATCAGATAGAGGGAAAAATGGATGGGACAACATACCGTCAAATACTTGAGGAAAAATCTGCTGCCCTCTGCCAGAAAGTTGTCAATGAGAAGAAGGTTTACCTTCCAACATGACAGAGACCCAAAGCACACAGCAAAGCTGAGCACACAGTGGTTGAAGGAAAAAAAGGGAATGTCCTTGCATGGCCTACTGTAGTCAGAGTCCAGACTTAAACCCCACTGAAAATCTGTGGAATGACTTGAAGACTGCAGTCCACAAAACGGTTACCATCAAATTTCATTGAACTTGAGCAGTTCTGCAAAGAAGAGTGGGCGAAGTTAGTAGAGACAGAGACATATCCCAACAGACTAAAGCTGTAATTAAGGCAAAAGGGTGGTTCAACAAAATACTCAAAAGTTCATTTATTTCAGTAATTCAACTCATGATTCTGTGTTTTTATTTTTTATGGCATGTCAGTGTTCTATCTTCCCCTTACAGGTGCATCTCAATAAATTAGAATGTCGTGGAAAAGTTCATTTATTTCAGTAATTCAACTCAAATTGTATTAAATAAATTCAGTGCACACAGACAGAAGTAGTTTGTCTTTGGTTCTTTTAATTGTGATGATTTTGGCTCACATTTAACAAGAACCCACCAATTCACTATCTCAACAAATTAGAATATGGTGACATGCCAATCAGCTAATCAACTCAAAACACCTGCAAAGGTTTCCTGAGCCTTCAAAATGGTCTCTCAGTTTGGTTCACTAGGCTACACAATCATGGGGAAGACTGCTGATCTGAGAGCTGTCCAGAAGACAATCACTGACACACGAGTTTCACAGTTTGAGTTGAATTACTGAAATAAATGAACTTTTCCACGACATTCTAATTTGTTGAGATGCACCTGTATGTTATAAAATTTCATTGAGTAAATACAGCTGGATAAAACAAAAACTGTGTGCGTCTTTTTGTCAGGCTGCAAAACAACAAAATGTGATTATTTTAAAGGGGGTTGATTCTTTTCTATACCCACTGTATTTTTAGTTTTTTTGCTCATCTGCCTGAGCAAGTGTGTGAGTGAATCTCAGTGTGACCAACATTGTGTTTTAAGGATTGAGGCTGCTTAGACACACACACACACACACACAACATAGTTAGAAGACAGAGACAGGGATATTGGAAGCAGATGTGGGTTTAGTCCAGTGCTGAGCTAAAGCGTTCTTGCTGTGTTATTGATTGCCAATCTTCTGGCATGTTTGGCGTATCAGCAGCTCTCTGCAGGCATGATGATCAATTGTGATAGTAGGAGGTATCTAGGGCTAGGAAAGAATTTAAGGCATTGGGGAACATGGCATATTTTGCATTGTAGAGATCAAATAAAAAACAGACAAGTATGGTCTGGTATTTAAAGAGATGGTACACCCAAACGTTTTTCTCCCTCATGTAATTCCAAACCTATAGAAGGCCAATTTTGTGTTTATATCTTACAATTTGGACTTTGTTTCTCTGCAATTACAAGACATGAACTCAGAATAATATCTTAATATTTGGCAATTCTGTCTTTTTCTCAGAATTGCAAGAAAAAAAGACTGAATTGTAAGATATAAACTGGTAGAAATAATTGTATATAACTTATATATATATATATATATAAAGTCAATATAATTCCCCTCTTTTAACACCTTTAAATATGGATAGTCATCGAGGTCAAGTCTCTTCCCTGGGTCTGACCCGCCGGCCGTGTCTGCATCTCTTCTCCTGCTCCCCATGCTGATGCGGTCCACTGATACATTTCACTCTCACCAGGCAATTAGGCAGCTCTGCCCTTTGCTGTGAAAAGAGCGAGGGAGAGAAGAAAAGAAGAGAGATTAGGGCTGGGAGGAGAAGCGGTCAGGGGAGGGCAGGGTGCAGTCAGAGTGTCTACTTCCCCACGCCCTGGTCCATTCTCTTGGCTGCCACGGCCCCGACGCCGCCCACTGCCTTTCTTATCAGCCTGCTCAGCTCAGCACAGAGCAGCTCAGTGCAGCGGCAGCTCAAACAAGAAGCTGTTTTTATCTGAGCTCAGCCTTGTATCTACACTCTGGCTCCAGTCAAATCTGCCTGGCCAGACCAGCTCCCAAAAAACAGTCTGCAGGGGAAAAAAAAACAAAAAGAGGTTACAGAAGGATAAATCAATAGAGAAGCACCCTCTGTCTCTGCACTTCACTATCCCACAGTCACTCTACACACGGTTCTTGTCTTTATTATATTCTGTCCTATCACACGACGTGCATTTCATTATTGTTTCCTTTGCTGAGAACTTTGAGTTTGGATGTAAATAACCTATGCACGCATGTATGTTGGTCTTTAGCTTTGATCTTTTTGTGTATTGGATCTTTTCATCAGGGTTATTATTGTTAACAAAAATAAAAACTTTAACTAAAAAAACACTGATTTGCATAGATGCTGTTGTAAATAAGACTTACCACAATGGTGGTCTATAGTGATTCTGTGTACTGTATCTTATACATATGCATTGGCTTTTTCAAATAAACCGGTACATGTAAATCACAATACATACAGAACAAAATCTGGTTGTCAGACATGTGTTTGATACGTGGTTAGAGAAGAGAACTTCTGTTACATGTACAGGACAGTTTGAGAGTCACATCTGTTAGTAAATATGATTGTCAATCCTGAACTCTGTGTTATTTTAATAATGCACATCAGTAAGCTTGAGATCTTTCTATGGGCCTCAAATGCCTTCAGTTTGGCATTCCTAAAATGTGGGGTAAAAAGTTCCTCTTGATTCTCTACTATCTGGCAGTCCGAAAGACATACCAGCAGACAGATATGCTTCAGCTATCTGCTGTTTCCGCATTCATTTAATAAACAAGCAGATGTAGAGGAAAACAGAGACTGACAAGTAATTTGATTGGTTGATGCAGAGGAAAGAAAGTCTCATCAACCAGGAATTCACAAATGAAAGCAAACTTTAGGCTTTTTTTTTTTTTTTTTTTTTTTTTTTTTTTTTGATTGGACAGGTGCTTCAGGACGTGGTCACATGTGTTTTCAACTACCTCTGAATATAGTTTGAGAGTGATGCAATCACAAAACATTTTGGGACCTCATTTACACCTCTATTCAGCCCTGTCTGCTTGTGATTGGTTCACAGATGTTTGACTTTTGGTGACTTCAGGCCTAACAAGTTGCATGAATGTTTGCACTTTTTAGGACATTTACACTTTATTTTGCTTAATAAGCAGAATGGTTTTCTCTCTATGTCCCCATAAGTCTCTGTAGGCATTTTGGCATGGATTTTGACCAAAAAACATTCAGAAAACTGTTTAGTAAAACATTTAGTAAATAATGTTTAGTAAACCTAAGAGGAAAAAAAAACGGTTTTACAGTTTTAAAGAAAGGATTTTAAAATCGCTAGTAAAATTCACAAAATAATTACAAACAAACAGCAAAGGAGCATCAAATGTGAAATCTTGAAGTAGAAAGACTGGTATTTTATTGTAAACTCCAGTAGTCTTTATTTACAGCTGATTGACACTTTGTATCTGCTGACTGCTGAATGTGTGATTGCAAATTCCACAATGCTGCAAAATTTTGTGGCTTTAGCAATGCTTTCAGAGAACCTAGTGAACCTAGTGTAATTCATGAAGAGGATTATAATTTACATGTTCCCACAATCCAGTTGTGGTGTATGTTGGACTTTGCATGTACACGTCAAGATAAAAATAAAAAAATACAACAACAATGTATATGTTCATGTATATGTAGGGAGACCAACTGACCCTCAGCAGGAGCCTTGGTTCTGTAATGTTTATTTATATGCTTCAGTTACCATCTCATATTCAGTTCTGCATGCCAACATGTATATATATATATATATATATATATATATATATATATATATATATATATATTCTATTTTATTTATTTATTATTATTTTTTTTTGCATCATACGGTCAGCTTTCAACATTTCAACTTCACCTGATTTTTCAACAGCTGAAAAAAAAAGCCTTTCATTCACAGAATCAGGTATACATAATCTATAGATAACATCTCCAAGTTGCCACACACCAAAAACCTCAGCAATCATACTGAGAGAGCAGTGATCTTATGTTTACTTAGTCAAGTATAGGAGCCGGCTGCAACCATTAAACAGTGGGCAGGATAGAGATGTACTGATTGTCTCCCTGCTGATAATCATGGGACGGAAATGACTCAGTTTGTGTTTACCAAGCGCCATAACACGTCTGAGAGCCTGCATGCATAATGGCTGATTACTGAAATGATGATGACAGAGACATGTCAAGTACAGGCTTTTTGTCTTACTATGACCAAAGTATTAGTCTTATAATTAGGCAGTTCCGGCACGTTTGTGTGCAGTATTTGTTTCTAAGAAAAACATATATATTAATAATATATAATATAAATATATAAATAGAAAAAAAAAAGGAAAAAACATTCTGAGACTATCCTCATCAAAGCAAATTTCCAGGTTAATATGAAAGGCTGTTAATCTGCTGATATCTGCACTGACTCCCTGTTTTGAATTTGCTAAAGTTCAAACTTGTCTTTAATCCTTGACCTTCATATTTCCCAGAAGTCTTGGTCCTCAGAGGGAGCTTAATTATTTTCTTCTGGATGTTGCATAAATGGCCGAGTGGATCCAGGCGTATTCTTACCACTGGTTTGGGAAATGCAAATCCACAATCACGCAGAAGAGCATGGTTCTAATTACCATCCTTAGATTGCAGTCTTTCAGGGCCAGTCTCTCTCTTTCTCTCTGTCCTGTCTCATCAGGGTAAGGATAGTGGTTCTGTACTTCTGACCCAGTTCCAGTTTGAGTACTCTCAGCTTGCCTTCAGCTCTAATTGTGAGTCCCTCCTTGCACAATGGTATATGTTCAGTGAATCTTTAGACATTCCACAGTTTTACCATTAAAGATAAAAAAAAAAATGACTAGTATGTTTCGTTCACAAATGTAAAACTTCATCTCATTAACATTTTTATATTTTTTCATGAAAAAGATAATATTAAAAAGATAATAGATTAATATTATCATCTTCTGTCATCATTCAGTGCCTTTAAAGAAATAGTTCACCCAAAAATTCAAATTCTGGTATCACTCAACCCTCATTAAGATATTTTTAAAGAAACCTGATAATTAAAGTCCCTCCATTAAAGTCTAGGTAACCAAAAACATAGAAGATTAAAAAAAGGTCATAAAGGCATTGTAAAACCAAATACATATGAATCAAGCAATTTAATCTGTGTCTTGTGAAGAGATACAATCATTTTATGTAATGAACAAATTTAAGCTTTTATATACATCTATATAATAAACTGATACACATACATAGAGAATGTCATGTATGGTAAACATGGAAGCTCAAACGAGACCAGTGAGGTTTGCATGAGAACCAATGAGGATTGTTCTAGCGTTTGACTATCATTGTTTAGATGTAAATAAAAGAATAAATTAAATCTGTACATCAAAATAAAATAAAAGATTTTAATCATCACAAGGCTTGGATTAAACTGCTCAAAATCATATGGTTTAATTTAACAATGCCTTTATGGACATTTATGGATCAAGTTTTGTACTTCTAAGTCCAGTTATCAGGACTTCAGTGGAGGGACAGAAACCTCATGTTTTAATATAAAATATCTCAATGTGTGTTTTGAAGATGAACCAAAGTCTTGGGGCAGGGGCGGACTTAACCAATAAGTGAGGTAAGCGGCCGCTTAGGGCCCCGGGGACTCAGGGAACCTTATCTGATATTGGCGAAACATATTTGGCAAAGGCTCCAATGTGTATTTATGTTCTGGAGAGCGCCAAAGTTTCACTCACCACTCAAAACGCTGAGTTTTCATCCAGTGCCGAGTTCTGCAAGCTTGCGAATCCTCTCATTATAACAATGTGTAGATACAATGTAAATAATAGATTCATAGTGCAGTGAAGACAGCATCATTGATTAACGGAACATTGTAAGATCGCGATGAACTGAAGTAAAATGACAGCTTTTAGTGATTGTAGAGGGAGCACTCTTTGCACACTTTCTAGGATGAATAATACGGTCTGACTGTCTCAGAATGGATATATTAACCTCAGAGAACAAAGTATTGTGTTTCGTATCATGATTTTATTCATCTTGATGTTTCAAAATGTCTCGCTTGTGTGCTTTCCTATGCCTACCGGCGCGAACTGCTGCACACTCATACAAACGAATGTGATGACTGGAGATTTTCGAATAATAAAAGATTACAGTTTCAATATGTTTCTTGGCCTATAAACCCTATTATATGCCTTTTAGAACACTTGGGATATGGAAAGAGTTGCTTAGGATAATTTTATGACATTTGAATCCTTTTGTAAAAAGATTGAAGGTTACATTCCATTCAATGGACAAGTGCAAGCATTTTTTGTTAACCCCAAAAATAAGCCTAATATGGTTTACTAATTATTTACTTAAGTAGTGCATGGGTAAATAAACTATAAACTATGAGAGAGAGAGAGAAAGAGAGAGAGACAGAGAGAGAGAGAGAGAGAGAGAGAGAGAGAGAGAGAGAGAGAGAGAGAGAGAGAGAGAGAGAGAGAGAGAAGGAAGAGGGCAGGCGAAATAAGGGTTAGGCATAAAAGAGCACATAGTTATTGTGTTGGGGCACCATACCTGAACTTTGCTTAGGGCCCCCAAATCACTGCTTATGGGTTTGGAACAACATGAGGGTGAGTAAATGATGACAGAATTTTCATTTTTTTGGATGAACTTACCCTTTTAGGTGTCAGAAATGTAGAAATTAGAATACGTGTGAATGTTAGTTTTTGTCAGGTAGAATCAGGATTTGACTTTATTTAGAAAGAGTCACTTGAAGGGATAGTTCACCAAAAAATGAAAATTCTATTATTTACCCACATGTTGTTCTTGAATAACTTTTTTTATGTATGAATTTATATCCTTCAAAAATCATAAAATCCACCCTGTTGTTGAGAGATGTAGCAATCTTTTTCATAACTTATTGATGCAGTTCACAAAACTGATTAGCCTGAGAAAGCATTTGTACCGTTTTTGAAACTTGGAATACACTGACCACGTTTATGATACTTTCATGGTTTTTAGTTTTTTGTTTTTTAAGCTTAAAATCTTTCCATAGTCTATGTTTTCCAGTGCCTGAACTGTTCATATTGTGCCTTCAATCCATTGAATGGTGGGATAGGATGGCAGTTTGTGTGTGTGTGTGTGTGTGATAGTATGTGGTCTGGGGCCTGGGAGCTCAGTCTACGTGGGTGGACAGCACTACTGCGAGGCGCCTGTAGAGCTGGGAGCTGCTAGGCTGCTGAGCTCTGTGTTTGTGTGTGTGAGCGCGGCTCTCTTATCTCTGGGCTGTACTGACGCCACTCTTTTTCCTGTTTAAAATCCGAACTGCTGATTTTTCTCTTCTGTCCTCCGCTCCTGCTAAACTTGCCTCCCCTCACTCTCTGGCTCCTCCAACCTTTTTTTTTTTTTTTTTTTACATCATTCGGCTCCCCTGTTCTTGCTTTGTTGTAAGTGTGTGTGTGTGTGTGTGTGTGTGTGTGTGTGTGTGTGTGTGTGTGTGCATGTGTGTTTGAGTTTTAAACTTTTCATATTAATTTCAGTATGTATTACCAGTTGTCATTGGCATGACTTGTGCAAGAGACTGGAATGTTGTCTCCATGCATGGATGGTCACAAATGTTGAGGAGTTCTTTGCATAATCACAGCAGTGAGATCCCCAGAAACCTCCTATTGCAGACAGAACATGCTAATAGGAGTCAGTTAGACAGGAAATAAATGTAACATAAACACAAATGCATCAACACATTAATGAACATGAATGAGTGAAATGTTTATGCTTAAAGGACTTCTGAATCATGTAAAATGAATGGGTCCCACATTGATTTCAAAAGAAATAATAAAGCAAACTATCAAATTTTTATTTAATATGTACACTTAAAAAAGTATTGGTGCCATTTTATATGATTATTTATATAATAATCTATTTAAAAAAAAATTATAATTATTTTTATCATACTCTGTAGACCAAATTGGTCCCTGAACTCTATTTATTATTTTTTTTATTTAGTATAAAAATTATTTATTATGAATTAGTGTAATTTGACCCTTATTTTAAATATATATATATATATATCTATATATATATATGAGTGTGCAAAGGAAGTCTCTGTCAGGCCATATTCTATGTAATATCTAATAAATTCTGTGTAATCCTCATTTGCAAAGATATTTGCATTGTGAGACATTGTGATATGAGCTTCACTTAAAGCCACATGATGGTCTTGCAAGGCAAATTACATTGATACAGACAGTTTATTATTTTTTTGTTAGCATGAATTAAAAACTCACCTGGTCTGATTTCTAAATGCATGTTATAGATCTCATTATGAGCTGATTTATGATGTAGGTATGTTTCATTTTTAAAAAACATTTAATGTAATTGTCTATTATCTCTTAAATTAAAACATTGCCATTTCCTAAAGATACTTCTTGGCCAAATCACATTTCAAAATATTTTACAGTATGAGTATGATAAATATTTACTATCTGATGGTTGCCAACACTTACACTAAAGTTATATAACTTCGAAACACTTGGCTTTTGGAAGAAGTTTCATGTTATTCTGATTTCTTTGTGTTTTTGTTTTTTTTCTGACAGCAGCCAAATCCGTACCATCTAAAAATATTATAAAACTTTGCTCCAGGCTGTCTCTCTCTGACTAGTCTTTCCAGTTGGGTATTTAGACATCACCGCTTGTTTTCCTTTCCCCTGTCTGCCTAACCAGTCGCCTGGATGGCCGCTTTGGTGGCGCCATGCACTTGCAAAAACCCTCTGGCCGCATATTCCGGAACAATGCGGGGGCAGCTTGCTATCGATGAGGGTTCTTTTCCCTTTCCTCTGTTTTCCCATTGCATTTCCTTCCTCTTTTTTTCCTTCGATATTCTCTGCCTGGCAATGTGAAGCCACGACACAGGCTTATTGAGAAAATGAGCAGATAACCATGAGGGGAAAATCCTCACTGGCTCTGGCATTCATGCAGCATGATGTCGTCAATCTTGGCCTGTCACAGCCTTTATTAACTAAGAAGAGATTCCTCAGTGTGGTTGACATATAGATGTGGTGTAAAAACATTTCATTCATGAGGTGGAACAGCACTGGATTCTCAAGAGTATTACTGTCAGAGAAACTCTAGCATTATGTATCACTTTTGTTGAGACTGAAGGATCGGATTTCTTCTGTTGAAAATGTATGACTACATGCTGATGTTTTAATGTTCAGATCTTACACTTCCAGGTAGGTTGAGTGGTTTCCATTCTACTTGTTTTCGTAAGAGGAAGCCATATAGAACATTTAAGAGGAGGTTTCATTACTGTTCTTGTGAGAGGTAAAAACCTTAGAGAACTGCTATACACTCACCAGCCTTAAAGATTTTGAATCATCTCAGTGGATTTTTTAAAAACAATTCTCCAAAAAGATTTGCTCACTGCTTGATTTCAGTGGCCCTGGCCTTTCTGAAGGTTAGCATTGCTACAACAGTGTTGATAAACAAATGGGTCCATGAATTAGACGCAAATGATTTGTTACCAAACAGAGTTCCTCTTCAGGAACTCGAGCTGGTCTGCGAATGCTTTGGGAATGCCTCCAGCGTGACCGGCCTCTGAATCACGTGTGTAATCCGTCCAATGGATGGGTGAGGTCAGAGACAGGAAGCTTAAAAGCATGTGTGGGTGAAGCCGGCATTAGCCTTGTCATTCAGCAAGTGCTCTTGTGTGTGTCAGTCTGATATTTGTTTGTCCGTCTTATTTAGTGTCGTTTGTCCATCAAACCATGGTGTGCAAATCAGCTGATTTAAGAAGCAAACATAAACTGGACGAGGGCAGGCAGCATTTCACGCTGTGTGTGTCCTCCCTGCCCACATTACATTACGGGTGGTGAGACACACAGTTGGTGAGTGTCTGCCTCAGAGTGGAGAATCGCAGAAGTGCGGCCAAGTTTCTCCGCGAGGCGCGTCGAGGCTGGAGGCCTCCGGTCTCGCTTATCGCAGTTGTCCCTACGTGGGCCCTGGCTGTGGTGTTAGAGGCTCTCTGTAATCCTCAAGTTCCGAGCCAATTGAGGTGAGTTCGTGATTCACTACCTCACTATAACGTCTGCCGTTTCTGCTGGGGCGATATCTTATCTTAAAAGAGTTGGGGACCTGGCAGGCCCCTCTCCGGGGCCCCTGTCCTGTAAAGATTTTGGCGCCCCGGTCTGGCGCCAAGGCATCTCTATACCTCAAGTGGGGTGGGTTGCCCTAAGGTCCCCTCTTCTACACCACAGCCTGTCGTTACTCCCGGCCCTTCAGTCATCCGTCCCACTTGCAGTGAGCCAGAACTAGAAGAAGACTTGAGAGTATGTAGTGTATCAAGTTATAGTTAGTGGTTTGGAACAATACTGTACGTCCACAGAGCAGCGAGCGACCAGTCTGCGATGCTGTGGGTTGGGTCCATGCCAACTAACCGTTTGGTAGGGTTCTAAAGGACTAGATATGTGGGCACACATAACAGGCTCTCGTGTTTCTCACCCTAGCTGTGCCGGTTTTCAGACTAGGCCAGAGACATTTAAAGGATTTTTGCTCTTGTTATAGTAAGTTAATGAAGGCAGGGGAAAGCAGTCATGAGTTGTTAAAGGAGAGAGATTGCATGCAACGTGAAATAGATCAGATGCCTTACATGCACTGATTTGGTCACAGTCTGACTTGAGCCAATTTGAGGAGTTATAAGATTTGGGAAAGATCTTTTTGTTCTGAAAGCTACACTATGAGCATAATTGCCAGTCTTTGGTGTTCAGAACGATGCTTAATCAGAGTTTGTTTTTAAAGTATACATGGAGGCTTTTCAGTTGGATTGAGGGCTTCTCAGTGGGATTCGACGCTTCAATCTGATTATAAACTGCATTACTAGATTCACAATTTTTGTGCATTTACACAGGTAATGCAACACGGGTAAGAGAGCTACATGATTCAGTAGTATACATTAGAGACTCTGCCGAATTCAATATGAGTTTCCTGGAGAGTATCAGTCTCCGATCTACATTAAAAAAAACTTCAACAATTATGTTATCATGTTGAGTTTCACATTGCCCCCAGGCTCTGAACTCATGGCAAGGCTAACATTTGCCTTATCAACGATTTGGCTCGTTACCATTGGTAGAAGGCAAGAGCCACGAAATCCCTGGAGACCGCCTAGGTTTTGTAACAAGAAAAACAAAAACCTATGTATCAAATGAATTCAAGGGATGTTTTATATCAACACAGTGAAAATAGCCCAGTTTTATCAACTTTAAAGGAAGCATACAATAAATTCAGCCCTCTCCTTGTTTTGTGTTGTCGTGGGCCATCTGTGTGTTGTTCCATTGACACATTGCCTTGTGTTTGTGATTAATGATTGAATAAGAGCTGGGATCAAGCACAGTTTTACCATACTAAATTATTTCCATATGACTTTCAGAGATTCAGACTAAAGAATGTATCTCTGGGAGGGTCGTTGGCGTGCACTGTACCATTGTAAACAATGATTTTGTAGTTGAAGTTGGAAAAATGTTTTCCAGAAAAGAATGATTTGAGTTCGTTTCTACTTTAAAGGATATAAACATTCTAAATCAGTGCCATTACTTTAATTTTGAAATCACTAGCCGTTTTAAGTGAAAATGGCAAATGATTTTTCCGTGTAGTCTTTTATTTCTAATATAGTAGCAGTCTTAAATTTACAACTAAAACCATTTAAAAATATAGTTGAAATAATGTTAATTTAACTTAAATAAAAATAAAACCTAAAAAAAACAAATACCAAAAACCTGAATTATAACAGTGTCTGTCTTACTGTTCAGAATATTTGCCCAAAACAACAGTTCTAATTTTTAGTGTAACTTGATGTAGTACAATACTAAAACTGCTACAAAATAGTTAATAAAAACTACAGTCTACGCCTTTTTTAGAATGACAACAAAAAGACCATAGAAACATACTAAGGAAAACCTAATGAAAATTAAATAAAGACTGAGAAAATATGCAAATAAAAAATATAAATGCAACTGAGAAGTAATAGTATCTCAGTGTATACATAAAATAACACTGATGTAGCAGTAATCAGGTCATAATACACGCAACCTCTAAATAAAGCAGACATTGATAGTCGAAGGAGCTTCAGAGAGGCCGCCTATCATAATTTCAGTACATTTGTCTTGTCTTAGATGGCCTTCTGAGTAACATAACCTCCACAAGGATATCCTCCACTGCCCCTGACTGCGAATTACCCCATGAGGCTGTGGGGAGACTTTGGGACGACCATTGTTGATGCAGGCCTGTTGCACTGAGGTCATGATGGGGGAGCCAGGACGGGCAGTCACTCTGCGGCTTCCTCTGAGATACCAGATCAAGTAAATCAGGAATTACAACTTGTTATCCCTCAGGGAGCCCCTGATGACTGTTGTCTACTCACGTAGGCACAGGACGGTACAGGAGGCGTAGTTTGCCCGCTCTGGCGAACAAAAAGGATGACTAGTTGGGCATCTTTATGAAAGACGCAGTAGCTGCAACAAGCATTTCTTGTGTTTTTTGTTCTTCTACTTGATGCATTCTTTTGGTGTGGTGAACTTGCGGCTGAGTAATGGCTGAAAAGTGTTTGGGTTGGGGATTAAATAGACAAAAGGGTCTCAAGATGAGGCCTATTTAAGGGATTCGGAAGTTCAACTGGACCAAAAATGCTACTGGAAAAAATCGCTAGTCACAGTTTTGTTATCTCACCCTCATGTTGTTGCAAATCTGTATGACGGGTCTTATCTTTTCAAAAACACAACAATAGGTCAAACTAGTTCTTGTAGACTGTTACTAGGGATGTCAAGACAGAAGAAATGACACTCTACAACAAATTATATAATCTGCAAGCGCATGTAAGGTGGGTTGGTTCTGTAACCTGTATCATTTTCGTTCATTTTCTGGTGGTCGAATCGATGGCTCGTCGGTACAGGGTGTCGAGCTGTTACTAGGCATAGTTCACCTCTTAAAAGAGATTCATTTTTCACTGGCTTCTCCAGGAACTGTACAGAACAAGATGACAGCCCAATTGATTGTAATATGGTTCAATGTCAGTTGGAACCCAGAGAAGACGATGACATATGGAGATGTAAATTTCTGCGCCAGTTACCCTATTGGTATATCGGCGTGCTGATGTGCCCAGAATGGAAGAGAGATAAGGAGAGAGGTTGAATCTAATGCAATTTGAACCACCGTCCATTCAAAAGCGGTGTGTGTTTTTCTAGTGGTCTTGTTCTGAACAGTGTCTGACTACCAGTTTGAGTCACTCAAAACTTTTTGACTCTATAACCTCGTTTGTGGTTGCATAGTAAACTAAATGACACCACAAGTAATTTTTTGTGATCAAGAAAACTATGTTCTATATTCCAGATCTGTGTGGTCTTCAATAAAAACAATAGCTTTTGAGTGAAATGAAAAATGAATATAATTTCACCTACATCTTGATTTTATGTATTTATTTTTATCATTTTCATTTATATTAGTTGATATTAATATATAAATAATTATTATTATTATTTATTTTTATTTTAAAGTTTGATGAGGCCCCCAATAGTGGGGCCAGGTCCCTGGTTAAAAAAACCACTACTCTGGTTTAAAATTGTCCAGTTGACTTGGCCCAAGTTGTGTAACATGCCTTTTTGTCAGTGTAGTTGTTATGGTTGATTGATAACTTCTGCAACATTATGTGCTAATCACAGTGGCACTGGGTCTTGGCATCTGTTGTGTCGTCACTCGTCAAGTTTAAGCTTTTGTCAGGTTAATCAGTCACTGCGGTGAGAAACCTGTTTATGTTGGGTTTTAAAACTGCAGTAAGAAGGATACATTAGCGCTTAAGGGGAAAAGCAGTAAATAGATACTTACTTTTGGTTTTGAATACAGCAAGTTTTGGAAATGCGCTCAGAGACCTGACACAATCAGCTATGGAGCTTTGCAAATATACTGCAAGTGTCTGCCAGCCATTTTCTGTAAGCTGCGGTGTCTTTTTCATGTTAGAAAAAACAAGTCTACCAGCACTCCATGCCAGCTTTACATTCCCTCTTTTTCCACAGAGCTCCCAAAACCAGGATGGTTGCACCTATGCTTGGACTGTGCAAATACTACATATTTTCATAATCAACTAGTCCCTGTGGGTCATCTGAATGATTGGTACGTAAGGGGAGTCCTGTGTATACTGAGGATGATTTTGCCCTTCTTGTGCCAAGCTTTATTTGAAGACTATTGCTTCTATTCTTGAATTGCAGGTTTACATCTTGCAATTCAGACTTCATTAGAATTGTGAGATAAATTCACAATGGTGAAAAAAGTCAGAATTGTGAGGAAAAGTCACAATAACTCTTTATATTCCATGGCAGAAATAAGCTTTTATAAGTTCCACATGTGTAAGGGGGGGGGGGGGGGGGGAAAACCAAAACAAACATAAAACCCACAGTCCAGCACACATTCCTCTCCCCTACCTATTCTTCTCCCTTTTTCTGATCCAGCTAACTCCTCTCCCTCTTAAGACTATTTCTCTCCCTTTCCCAGGCATTATTTTCTCTCTCTCTGATTTTTTGTGCTGTGTTGCATCCACAAAAAACCAATTCAAAGAGGTCTTTTTTACTCTGTGTTGATGTAATGCAAAAGAGTATCAAAGACCGGACTATTCCTCCAATCTGAGATGAGAATCAGCTATCCTAAATATTTCAGTGTTCTGTTACTTAAAAAATGCTTATCAGTTGTTACAACATTTTAACATTTATATTTAACATTACTTTTGAGCTGCTGTTGTTGCAGAAGTAGAGGCTTTACTCTTTATTTAAAGTTTGGAACATCAGGTCCTTATTTCTGTCATGCTGTGTTTAAGCATTTGTAAAAAAAAAAAAACAGATAAGAAAGATCTATGATTGGGTATGGGGTAAGCTTGTGTGAAAAGAAAATTTAAGTATTTTAGAAAAGTGTTAACTGACTGAATATTGTGTAAAAACATGAATTGTGTTAATGGTATGGTCACACCGGACCGTTGTTATGCTAATTGTGTGTAGAGTTTTGAAACGTGAATACAGATTGGACAAAGGAATGTTAGCAACTGGAAAAAAAAACTGTAAATATTAATTTATATGAAAGAGAATGCAGCATTCCTGAGGTGTGTGGGTTTTTTTTTTTTTAGGTTTAACAGTTTTTACCTGAATTTTTGGAGAAATAAAAATCTTAAACTACCATCCAGACTCAATCATCCTCTACCTTATACTTGATTTAAATTTCTTTCTATGCTGTTTCTCTATCTGCCTTTTTTGCAACTTTTCCCTCCTGATTTATTTCACCAGACAGGAAATAGAGGCATAGCACCGTCATTACTGCCTATATTCTGTGCACCTCCAAACAAGTGGCTCTTCTGGGAGGATCGGGGCAGGGCAAGGCTGGGGGTCACAGTGGAAAGTGTGCCCGCCATGCCAGAATAAATCAAGAGTGGAGAGAGAGGGTCACAAGGATGACCTCACCCAGCATCAGCAGGGCTTAAATCACCCAGCTTCCCTGGGTGGAGTGAGACAGTGCGCTCTACGTAATGAAAACAGCATGTTCCATTTGACATAACTGCTGCTCAGACAGAGGGTCTGCTTTCCAATATGCTCTGCACAGACACACAAGCAGCAAGCTGGCCAAATAATTATTGCAATATTGGAATATTGAAATATTATTACAATTTAAAATAACTCTTTTCTGTTTCAATATATTTTAATTTTTATTAATTCATTTTTCCCCCCAGTGATGGCAAAACTTAATTTTCAGCAGCCATTACTCCAGTCTTCAGTGTCACATGATCCTTCAGAAATGATTCTAATGCTGATTTCCAGCTGTCAGGATTTTTGATATATATAAAGTTCAAAAGAACAACTTTTATTTGAGTGTATGTATGTGTGTGTGTGTGTGTGTGTGTGTATATATATATATATATATATATATATATATATATACACACACACACACTCAAATATAGGATATATATATATATGTATATGGTCAAATATGTATATATCAAATAAAGAATATATATATAGGCCATCAGGCTCCTAAACTCAAACTCAGTCTCTTAACATCAACATGACTTCACTTAATTATCAGTAAGATACTTAATATACTGACACTGTTACTTACATATTTACTATATATACTGTATAGTAAAAAAAAAAAAAAAAAAAAAAAAAAAAAAAAAATCCAATTTAATATAATACATATTTTTTTTTAATGATGAGGAGTCTTTGTTTTGGATGCGTATGATGCCTTAAAATGCTGCCTATTGAGATCACTAAGTTTTGAAATGGTTTTTTCTGGTTCCCATAGCACAAATGTCACCTCAGCTTCCTCCATCACAAAGATGGTCTTTGAGAAGTAGCGTGTGGAGCATGAGAAAGACAGGACACAACTGGGTATGCAAGTGTCCTTTATCAGAATCTTGACCTCTTGTTGGTTGTGTCCAGCACCTCTCCTGCCTCCCTTTAACAGAAATTGGCCTGATGAAATACTCTTCCTGTGTCTGCCCCTTCGCAGGCCCCTCTGTGACGGGATGGCGAGGCCCAGCATAATGCTCTATTTTGGGAGGTCATTTTGAGCCGGACGCCCTGTCTCCCCAGGACTGCCTGTCTGCTGATAGCCTATCAGATTGCTGGCTCTTAAACGAGAGACACTGCCATTTACCAGCGGACGCCAAGCAAACCAGTTATCATTATCAGGACTCCCAACACCAGATTAAACCGCTCCCCAGCTCTAATGAGCATTTTAAGAAAGGGTAACTTGAAGGAGTGGCAAGAATAACATCAAAAAAAAACAGCAATGGAGACTTCTGGAATAAAACCAGATTAAAGGGATACTCCACCCTAAAGTGAAGATTGTGTCATTAATCACCTACCCCCATGTCATTCCAAACCAGTAAAAGCTTAGTTCGTCTTCGGAACATAATTTAAGATATTTTAGATGAAAAACCAGGAGGCTTGTGACTGTCCCATAGACTGCCAAGTAAAATACACTGTCAAGGTCCAGAAAAGTTTGAAAGACATCGTCAGAATACTCCATCTGCCATCAGTGATTCAACCGTAACGTTATGAAGTGATGGCAATAATTTTTGTATGCTAATAAAACAAAAATAACGACTTTATTCAACAATTCCTCTCCTCTGTGTCTCTCCACATCAGCGTAGCACCATTTTGGAGAATATGAGCTGTACGCAGGCAGCTTACGCTCTTCTGTGTCAGCCGTGCCATTCTTTCTTTTTTTTCAAATCAAATCAAAGCATATAAATGGCGATAGAAAACATATCCTTGTGGTGCGGCTGACACAGAAGAACATAAGCTACCTGCGTTTAGCTCATATTTTCCAAAATGGCGTTACGGTGATTTGGAGAGACACAGAGGAGACAAATTGTTGAATAAAGTTGTTATTTTTGTTTTATTCATGTACAAAAGTATTGTCATCACTTCATAACGTTAAGGTTGAACCACTGATGGCAGATGGACTATTCTAACGATGCTTTTCATACTTGGCAGTTTATGGGACAGTCACAATTCTCCTGGTTTTCAACCAAAATATCTTAAATTGTGTTCTGAAGATGAACAAAGCTTTTACGGGTTTGGAACGACATGGGGGTAAGTGATTAATGACAACATTTTCATTTTGGGGTGTAAATCCCTTTAAGGCAGTAGCTGTCCTGTCATAATGTAATGAAAAATAACATTATAACACAACACTTGATCTAGATTATTTTAAATAAATCTGGCCTCACTTCGATAAAAACCTTTTCATAAAAATGAATTGAAAAGTAAAGAAACCATCACATGTATGGTTTTATTGATTTACATTTATTTATTTGTTTTTTACTTGTTTCTAGCTATGAATATAGCCATGGTAGCTGGCATGGAACTATATTATAGACAAACAAACAAACAAACTTTGGTCCCTCTGTATAAAATGTATGTTGTTATTGGCCTCTTTCTCATTAGCAGCAATGAGAATTCAGTCTCTGCAGAAAGTTCTTCCATAAACAATGTTTACAATCCTCTATCCCTGATATTTCCAAAGGATGTGACTAAGTAACTCTCAGATATCCAAGCCAAGCTCAACACGTGTAGTGAATAAACCAAAGAGACTGAGTTCCACAGCACAAACAAGTGTTTATGGTTTGTGGTGTGCATTCAGTCAAGCGGGTAATAGCACACACAGATATTAAAGTCATTCAAAGTTCAAAAGAACAGAATTATTTACAGCAAGTCTTTACAGTCACTTTTGATCAATTTAATGCATCCTTGCTGACTGAAAGTATTAATTTGTTTAAAAAAAAAGTACTGACCACAAACTTTTGAATGTAGTGTACGTTAACAACAAAAAATAATTTCTGAATAATCGTGCCAATGTAGAAACATGTTTTTTTTTGTTTTTTTTTATGCCTGCATAATGTTTTAGTTTCAATAAATGGCTATCCATGCTAACCAACTAAACTTTGACCACCTGGTCTTATCCTGTTCAATAAGAACTTTAACTCCTGAATGCCATATTTACAGGTGTTTTGTTAAATCTCATATACTGTACAGTCCAATCAAGAATGGCACAATGACGACTGCGTATGATAATAATTATTGGTAGTGTTATTGGTGTTATAAACACCAATTTTTGTTGGTGTGGTGTTATAATAAAAACTTGCCTTTCATGCTTGTAAGAAAAATGTATACTCAGTCACTTGATTTTTTGTGTGTTCTCATTGCTGATGTGTGTTGTAACCGATTATCCTGTAAACACACTCATGTAAATGGGGTATTGGTGTTGAAAGGCCTTCAGAAAACACTTGATATTGCAGCTACAAAATGGTTCCCCTGTGCCAATGTGAGGGAAGAATTTGGCTATTAAAATGGCCTGTGAATGCTCAGACAAACATCAGCCCATATGCTCAGTTACTCTGCCATGCAGGAATGCTGTTGATCTGCGTTAATCCTATGGAACAAGCAAATTCCAGAAGTAACAAGGCAATATAATGAACTTCTCAGCCCCGAGGCCACGTACCACACTTCAGATCGTCAATTAAAAAAAGCAGGAATCCAACAACAGATGGCCTCATTAACACACAAGCAAACCTGTAATGAGCAACCAGCTACTGCTGTTTATTTTTGTATGTTTTGAGTCATATATATTCAGAACTGGGGAGTGGCATTATAAAATGGCTTGGTGGGCCCGTCACATTGATGCACTAGTTTGATGGGGGACATAGCTGGCTCTGTGGCCCCGTGCAAATGAAGTTTGTTAAATCATAAAAAGTGTCTGTGGATGATGTCATTCTTGGGCAATTTGGTTCCAACATGGGTTTTTCGAGTGCTAGGATTTACTAGCGTTTGGTGAACTGTAATAAAGTACAGTGGTTCGCAGTGAGAGAGCTTTGTGCTTTATCCAGCAGTCCATGGCCACCGTGGCCATGGCAGTACACATTAAAATACACACTTTTATTAAAACATTCAGCACTTTGAAACTCTCATTTCACCCATTTGGGAGTAGGATTTTCCCTCTCACTTTGCCCTCTGAAAAGTAGGCCTTTTTTGGATTGTGCGCACATTATGAATGCTGTTGTTGTGCTAAGTCAATATATCTGTTATTGGTGGAGGGTATGCTAAAGTGTGTTTAGGGCCCTACATGTGAATGTTTTTGACAGAGTCGTGAGGAACTGGTTTATGCTAAGGATTGTGAAACTCTGCCTTGTGCCAGTTTATTTGGCCCTCACTTTTTTCTCCTCGTACAACTCGTATCGGCATCTTTTCTCACGCGTAGTTTTATTTTTCTTACTGTAATGGATCCCTGGTTCCTACTGCAAGGCAATCTTGAGTAAAAACTTTATGAATGTATAACCTTTACATAAAGTATACTTGCGTAAAGAGTCTAGTCTGTCTTTTAATACACTTGGGGATGTAAATTTATACATTTTAGCACATTAGGTACAGCTACATTGATTTGGACTACGCAGAAAGGCGGCATATATTAAAATACGTATAGCTTGTGATTTGTTCATCTGATATTTGGTGCTATTCAAAGCTTATCTCGTACGATTCTCCCACAAAAGTTATTTTAGTAGCAACTGATATCATACTATTGTGGTTTCTGTTAATATTCAGGTCATAATGGCTTCCTAAACATATTTTTTGCAGTTTGTAATTGAAGCTGTCTAAAAAAGCGCGTCGCTGATTGAATAAACAGTGTTATTTGTCTTTCAAGAGAAGTTTAGTTTCCCCACTCTGAACCGCCTTAATGAGCCGTCGACATTTTTGAATCCTCTGCGCTGTTACTATAACCCGTCACCAGGTAATACATTGGCCGGTTCATTAATCCCCACCGTGAAATATGAACACTCTGACATTGTCCGACAAACACTTCTGCCCTAGCTGTAGTGAGTTTACATCATGTTCGAGAAGATTGCTGTTTTGCACCGTATCACTGGGCACTTCTTTACACGTTCCCCACATCATGCACTTCAAATCGGAAAAGTATAATAATGAATGCAAGAAAACTGCGGTTCATATCTACGTAAAGTACCACATACCCACCACACTATTTGTGCACTTTCATAATCGACCCAAGTGTAAAACACTTGATCCTTTGGGTTGCATTTCCCAAAAGCACTCGTTAGACAACTATGGTTGCAAAGTACACGTCATTACCAACGTATAGTTCAAACTCTTCAGTGTTTCCCGAAACAATAGTTAAAATGAACATTCAAAAACAGCATTGCAATCTTACGTGGTTGAACACTACAGCGGTCGACCTGTGGTCAGACCCCACGCATTTATGTTAAATAAGATATAATGCTCTTAGGCACAATATAAAGCAAGCTAACATGCAGTACAATCTATTATCATCCATTCCTTTTTTAAATACATTTTAATCTATATATTTTAGCTCGTCCTCTAACAAGTGCCGTTTTTGAAGAGTGCGCAGGTGCATAAATGCCTAGGGAACCCTGGAGTATGACTCGGTACGCCGGAACCCTCGATGAATTAAACATCAAATAAAGCAAATGACAGGCACCAAAACATAGTAAATTAGTCACAATCAGATGTCATGTTCAATACAGCAACATCTCAGAGATCTCTCACTATCAATTAATTAGAGACGTTATTTCTCAATCACATGCATGCTGTGAAACGATCATTAACAATGGCCCAAAAAAACGTCTGAACTAATGTGGTTCAAATGATGGAGATGCGACCATGTTTGGGAAACAGTTGTGACTGGCTAATTCGTTTTTCCCCAACAATGCATCATACTGTAACGGCAGTTAATCAGAGTTAAGTTGTTGTACTGAAAATGCACCCCTGCTTGCGATGGAGCTTCCGATTGAGCTTACCGCATCAGCAACATCATCATTACCATAATCTGGCTTCGAATTGATAAGGTAATGTCAATGCCATTTTTGTAACCTTATAGCAAGTAACCATCTGGAGCAAAAAAATAAAAATGTATGGTTATTGGTG
Source organism: Cyprinus carpio (assembly GCF_018340385.1). NCBI lineage: Eukaryota > Metazoa > Chordata > Actinopteri > Cypriniformes > Cyprinidae > Cyprinus > Cyprinus carpio. The sequence goes on from NW_024879332.1 coordinate 181,246, forward strand.
TTTTGTTTCCGACACGCATTGTATACGGAAAGACCAATCACAACAGACTTGGCCAACTGACCAATCAGAGCAGAATAGGCTTATGGATGGGAGGGGGTTTATAGACCTTAAGCTCAGAACTGCTTGAACGAATTGTTGCAGAATCATTGAAAAGTTATTCTAATATTAAATGTATATTCTGAGAAAATTACAATGTTTCGTTGTTCTCTCTCCAAAATTTGTCACTATTTTTAATATCTTCCAATCATAATTATTCAGAATATAATATAGTTATTATACACACACACACACACACACACCCACCCACACACACACACACACATATATATAATATATATATATCATATATATATATTTATTAAACTAAAACAAACACGTAACATTTTAGTCTATTAAAGTAACTTTGTAACGCTTTCAGCTGGCTTAAATATACCTTTAGTGTAAAAGTGAGTTCCTATCATTATATTGCTTTGTCCTGTTGATGTGACAGATTTAGTTTCGTTTTGGGGTTAATTTGGTTACCGTTCTGGCATCACAAGTACAATAAATAAAATAATTCCATACCACTGAAAAACATGTCTGTAGTTTAAAACAAATCCAAAGCAGAATCCAAGTCTTCCATAGCTAGACCTTTGCCTGGCGACATATAGTCTCCATTCTAAATGATTCTTCACTGCAATTGGCCACTTAGTGATGAAGAGGCCGCCTGACTGACATGTAAAGTGACTGATAGTTTTGATTTGCTCCAAAAAAACATGTTTAGGTGGGGATATATGTGGCTGCCCTACAATAACAGATGGTGTGCTATAAACAGACACTGTCTGTACTTTCATATGCCGCACGATATTTTCCTTCTTCAGCGAGCGGTACCTTCACCTGATCCTTTTATTATAGATGTGAGAAAACACCGTGTCACAGAAACTAATCACTTGAAATCACTCGAGATTCCAAAAGAAAACTCAGAAAAATAATAGTACAGTATTCATGGTAAACATAAAACACGTCTCTTGTTACATTCAACCATGAGGGCAAAAGTCGCACTCAAACAAAAAGTTAAAGTGTCTTCTGAAGTTCATTAGTGTCATGGACTACACAAACTTTTTTTTTAAATTAATCACTCATCTGAACCACTCAACCACTCACAGTCTACAGCAAGTTCCAAAAAATGGTAAACACGGCTTTTGTTTCCTGGCAGACTGATAAAGATATCCGCACACTAAGCTCCCGGAAAACTATGTAGAAGTCAGCCAATACACGACTTTGCCTTCATTCAGTGATGTTATACGGTTATATCTACATGCTCCATGGAACGCTCCTCAGCCAATCAACTACAACTAACAATTGCCTAATTGAAGATGTTGTGATATGATTGCAATATTATAGTCAAAACGATGACATCAGCCCAAACCTAAGTCACATCTAATTCAGATTAAAACAACAAAGTTTTCACAAAAGGTATCATTACAAGCAAACTAATCTGCCAAAGAAGGCACAAAACAGAGTTTGGGTGGTTCACAGAAGGATAATTACACGTTGTCTTTCCCATCAGGGTTGCCTTTCCTCAGTGAACATGCCTCTAATTTAGGGTCTAGAGGATGATGTGTGTGTGTGTGTGTTGTGTGTGACTGAGTTTAAATAATCTGCCAGAGACAGTGCAACTTAGAGGTTTTGACTTGGTATCTGGTTCTCAAGGACAGGGGGTAGGGGGTGGGATCTTCCATGACCCCCTGAAACAAATGCTGATAAAAAGCTGCAACAATATTATTCTTCAACACAAGTGTGTCTGCTGTTGGGCTCTGGTGACCCAGTTCATGGATGGGGCTCAGCCTCGTTAAGCCGCGTGTCTAGACCCGGTCAGGAAGGAAAGAGAGATAGGAAGGAAAATGTCGCACACGCTCAGAGATAGCCAAACTATGATCAGTATTATTCCGCAAACGCCAGCCTTATAAAAAAAACACGAATGTGATACGAGAGATAGAGCAACAGCACAGGTGCCCTGAATTTGATTTGCTTCCCACGTTCAAGTATTAATTAGTTGTTTTGCCGGGATCAAGCTTGTTGATGTAAAACAGTGACAAGATTTCTGGATTCCATTAGTCACTTTGCAGTGTGGCCTTTAAAGAGCCATTCCCGCCTTTCTGGTGTCCGTGACTTCTGACATAGCGGCCTGACAAGAAAGCATGGGAGGAAAAGGTGCAGTGTTGTGGACATGTTTACAGGCAAGTTTGGAAGAGTAATGTATTACAAACTTACAATTTTTACTACGATTTATTACTCAGTCCACTGCTCCAAAATCAGAATGGCATTGCAAAACATCATCTTAAAATTTTTGCTCTTATAAATCTTCTACTTAACATTTATTCAGTCTGAGTCATTGGGTGATCATAAAACAAACATAAAACATATACAATATTACTACATTTTTCTTTTTCTGTGAAAGTGACCTAAAATTCTTAAACCTGACCTGAATTGAGGGCTCATAGTCCTTTAGAGGAGTTCTCAAAGGGAAAAGATGAAAATTCTGTAATTATTTACTCACCCTCATAGCATTTCAAACCTGTATGACTTTCTTTTTTCTGTTGAAAACAAAATGTTTAGATTTTTTATCCATACAATGAATGTCAGTGGGGTCCAAAACAACATTGGACCTCACTGGATTTCAACAAAAACATTCTTTAAATGACCTATTTTTTACTTCTACATAAGAAAGTCATATAGGTTTGGAATGACATGAAGTTAAGCACATTATAACAAAACTGAAATTTTAAGCTGAACTATCCCCTTAACTGGCTAATATGTTTGAGACCATTCTAAGTGTCCCATAATGCAACTGTAACTTCTATTGCCTTGCCTTGTGTTCCCAAGATCCTTCAGTGGTGGAATGGACCTATAATGGGCTGGATCGGCAGGAATGTGAAGGTTAAGCTTGTCCATTGACAGTCCACCCCTAGGGGCACAAATTACCCTGACTGGTACAAAGAGAAGATGACACACGCAGCCTCAGGCCCCGTCTTCCTGGTCTTCCAGTCTCCAGAACAACCTAGTGAATCAGATTGCTTCCTATTAAAGATTCAACCATCTTTTTTTCTGTTTTTCCCAATACCCACCGTGGTTTGTCTCATAACACAGACATGTCTTGTGGCATTTACAAAGAATCAAATTAATGTACAGTATTGAATATACAGAGACGGGGTTATCTTGTGTCTTGTTCTGTGTAGCACTGAGTGAATATATTAGCTGTAGAATCCCCTCCACTCCAATGCCCTCCACCCCCACTGCGTCCACGGGCCTAAGTGTGCGAGCCTGTTCCTCATTAGTATCTGTCCATACTGAACTCCCTCGCAATTTCCTCATGGAGAATTAATGTCTCCTGCTCTTTTGAATATATGACTGCTGTCACAGGCTGGTGCAGTTTATTGTTTTGTTGCATGTGCACTGTTTTTTTCTTATGGTCTTCCATGCACTCCTATATACTAATGTTTCCAAACCATTTTTGTCTTAGATACCCCCAGAGGACCATCAGTAAGGCTCTAGTACCCAGACCAGAAATGTGTGTTTTTTAATTGTTATACTGTATTATAATGCATCTGATATATTTTAAAGTGTCATTTGAACAGCTCATTTCATGCAATATTACTGCTGGCAGGACTAAATGTTCAAAGCAGCTCTTCAGTAACTTACTAGTCCAATATGAGACATTTGTGCAGCTCTTGCCATCTTCAGTCTGACACGAGAAGAACTCCCTGTAACTGATCAAAGAAAGTTTATATTTCAACTGCGCCATAATACTTAGACAGGACATTAATATCTCAGATACCTCTCTCCAGATACCATTTTTCTTCCTGATTCCTGGGGCTTTTTTCTGCACGTATCTCTCGGATGTGTTTGATTTGATTTGTTATTCTCTCCCTCTGAAGTGTCAGTGCTTTACCAAGCTGGCGTGACCACTGGATTATTACCCCGGGGTCTCCAGTGGTGTGGACAGTCTGCTTTGCTGGTCACATAGAGCGGAGCAGGGGGCCAGTCTGTGTGAACAGCTGGGCCCTGTTTTCAGCCTTCCAACTCCATTACCTTACCTCATTCTTCTGCTTTAAAGAGCTCTTTTCTTACACTCTTTGCATCAAACATTAGGGTCAACAGAGTAACCTGAAGTTATTTCATAATTTTTTTTTACGTACAAAAACTATTTTAACAGGAATGTTCTTGTTTTAAATGCATGTATTTGTTTATTTATTTCTTTTACAATAATGTAATGTATTTTCTTTTAGAACCACATAGCAAGGCAACATTTAACAGTTAAACATGTTCGTAACAGTAAAATTTGTTACTATATACAGCCCCTAAGGATAGAGGGGGAACTACTCAGTGACAACCTCAGGAAATCATTTAAAGAGTGAATAATTCATCATTATGTGATATTTGCATAGTTACTAATATCAAAAGAATCCAATAATATGTTAATTACACTAAATATGCATTTTTGTACTTACAACAACATTCTTTTTTACAAAAAAAAAATCAATTAAACCAAAAAACAAATTCCTTTCCCCAAAAAAAAAAACCAAATTAAATCTACTCCTTGCGTTTTGCATAGCTTTCATAATGTTCCCTTAAAAATGCTGTATTTTCATTTATCATCAAGTGATTTGAATTGAGAAACACAATGATCATTGCCAAAGCCATTTGAATGCGATGACTGCCAAATCTATCAAGGCTTAATGGTGTTGGACCGAAAGCAAAACTTTTTTTATCTCATTATGCTCGAATGGGAAAATCCATTGCCTAGTGTAAAAATTCTTTTTATTGTAACCACATTAGTAAATATCAATAGCCAGTGAATGAAGCCACAACTCATTTATCATAGAACATCCTAAAAGCATGATATTGTACGATATGGTCAAAAATAAACAATATGAAAAAACTTACAGAATAAACAGTAATTTAAAAAAAATAGTGACATGTTTCAGATAGTCTAGCTAAACTAGCTGTCAAAGGACAGGTGGGTAAGTGGCTACTATTAGCACTGTTATACCTGGAGTGGGGCTTTCACAGATTTTCCAGGAAAGTGTGAGAATGATTGAACATGGAGTGCAGTGCTGCAATAACAGTTTTCTTTGCCCTGTCTGACGTGTGATTAAGTTACAAAAGAGAATGTATTTGCAAACAGGTGCATCTAATACGGAGCAGGATGAGGGGCTCCATGCAATCTCTCTTTCAACCGACTGCATGAACCTGCCAGGGAAATCCGATTCCCGCTTACACACAGGCAAACACTACTCTTACTCGCAGAGGGAGAGGACAGGTGTGTGTGTGTGTGTGTGTGTGTGTGTGTGCTGTGTTAGATGTGTGTGGGGGGCCCGAATTGAAACTGTGTGTCGGCAATTCAGTGTGTGACTAATGTGGAGGAGCATTTGGGTCGGTTGATGATTAAATCTGATTATTTTTCATTTATTTATAGTTTAAAAAGAGTGCTCTTTATGCCTATGTTAAACTGACTTACTTTTTAAATGTACAAGTATATGTATTGATCGAGTTGTAAATCTACACTGCATGAAATGTTAAGTTTAATATAAAAAATGAAAATTGTATATATATATAATCTTCATTTTTTTTACATTAAAATATTTATATTACTGTTCAGTCAACACATACTTGCACATTTCAAAAGTTACAGCAAGTCAGTTTAAAATGGGCATAAAGAGAACTCTTTTTGAACTAATAATAGATGAAAAATCATCAAAATTAATCAGCAACCAACCCGAATGTACAGTATTAGTCACACTGATGTGCACACATATAATTTTCATTATTTTAAAATAATAATAGATATAATTGCCACATTATTTACCATGTATTCAAATCAAGAAAAATATTGCAATTTATACTTTTATAATGAATGTTTATTAATCTGTATGCTGATATAAACACATGACATGTGCTGTATAACTTTAATACACTGTAACTCTATTTTTACGTTCCAGTTTTTTATTACCATTCATTTTCATTTTGTTGCTTATTTTACAGTGTAGACTTTAGTTGATTTCATTATGAGTGTTGAAAACATAGTAAATTACTTAGTTTCAGTTTTAATGAGAATCATTTTTCTTTTTTGTGTGCTTTAATATGCCTTACTTGAAATAGTTTTGATGTAGGCAAATATTTTTTTTCATTTTGGGATGCTTGGAGTCCTTATTGTATGGTCTGGAGTGGATCTCCTCCCACACAGTTTAATTTCACATCCTCTTGATCATTTGATAAATAAGACTGTCAGCACAAGTCCATTGTTAAGACTGTATTTACATAGCTTCTTGCCGAATAAGCGTGTCAAATGCTGTGCTCTGGCAAGCTGCCGGGAAATTTATTTCATTCACTGTCAATTGTAACAACAGTGGGCGTGTCTATTTGTGTTTTTCTTCCTCTTCCAACCAATCTCTGTCTCCGGGGGCATGTCATAAATGTTGGGGATCCAATCGGCAGTGTTTATTGCTGAACTTTTGCTACTTTGAGCAAGTTAATACACTGAGAGACATAGCTCCGCCTCATCTACTCCAGCCAAAGTCTTTAACTCTTTATGTGCACGAGTGAATAAAATGGCAAGGAAAAGTGATGTTTTGAACTTAATATAGGCCTGTAGGTCAAGCAAAGAAATTCACATTTGGACATATATGTTTTGGAAATATTTCATGTAGAATGATAGCTTACACTGAAATTGAAAATGGATTGAACCAAAAGGTCAATAAATAAGGTGTATTGTGTTTGCATGAATGTATTACATCTCAGACTATTTAGGATGGCATATTACTAAATTTAAAGGGGCTGAATCTACCAGTCTATGCATGACCCATTGCTGGAATTCACACCCGAATGAGAGCCGTTTGCAGCTCATGAGGTCATTCTATGGAATTTGCAAGCTTCCCCATCTACTGAAAATTCCTCATGTGCAGGTACTGCACCCTCTGCATCACAATAACAAAAACTTTTTCAGAATTTGATATGGATGTATTAGAACAGGTGCTGTTACAAGGAACTTGGCAGTTATTTATTTAAGACAGACATTAGATATGTAGAAAATAAGTAGAGCAGTTCTCAAGTACATATAATATAAATAAATGCAACAAAATGAAGAGAAATAAAATGAATAGCACTTTTGAAAAATATGATCAATCATGAAATTAAGACACATCATAAAAAAATATGTTTTATTCTACATGGAGTAGAATCATATTAATTAAAATTCAAATTAATTAGTCACTACTAAAAAATCATAACAATAAAAAATACAAAATATAGCAAGATGAGTGCAAATGTGCAATAGTCACCACTCTGTGAAGTCTTTCTGTTCAAAGGTAAACTTGTTTCCCAGTAATCTTTTTTCATGTGTAGCAACTAAAATAACTATAAAAAACTTAATGCATCCAGACCGACAGGTGTCAGTAAAAAGTCCAGAACTTGTGCTAAATTTGAAAGAAATAAGAGGCCATTAAATATAAAAAACTTTGAATGCATCTTTTAAGACTTTGAATGGTTTGTTATATTATGCAGTGCAGTTGCTGTTAAAAGTTCTTATGCATATAATTTATTAGATTAACCCTTTCTTTTGTATTTAAAAAAAGAAAGAAACAACAGAAAGAAAGAAAAGTACGTTGTAGACTCATGAAACCCCATAAAACTGGGAATTATGACCAGAGTAAAGATGCACTGACATAATCTTGGAAATGTTTGTTAAATAATTTTTGGATTTTTACATTTGTTCTAATTTACTCGCAGTTCTTCCTCTACTTAGAATAAACAATCATCTTAGTTAGGATATATGATGAGAAAAGAAATAGATGGATGTTACGCCTTTAAGAGTTAAGAAACTTGAAACCTTGTTTGCGCAACAATCAGTGCAGCTCAGAGCCGCCAAAGTGTCTAGACTAGCACATGATGGTAGTCAGCCAATGGCTCCATCGCTCTCCTCGGGGGCCCTGTGTGTGTGCGTATGTGTGTGTGACAGGGGAAGAAGAAAAAAAGGAAAAGGGGAGAGAAACGGAGAAAGAGAGAGAGATCTGGGTTGCAGTCTGACCAGGTCTGAACACGGAACCAGGAGCATACTATAACTCCACGGATTGTTTCTTTTCTGACTCCGGCGCGCGCACAAGGATATTTTGGGATTGCAAAAAAAAAAAAAAAAAAAGAGTGCGCTGGAATAGTGGGAAACAACCGGAATGGTGAATTCTGTGAGGAATTGTCTGTGGATTTTATGCGCCGAGGAGCAGCTTCATTCATGTCACCAGACCCGCTGTTGAAGAGTGGATTTGAATGTTTCAAAGTCCGAAAACATTTGGGAGCGTGCGACTGGTAGCCTTTATTTTTTTGCATGGGATTTTGGCAACAAATGTCTTTTGCTAGTTCAAATCCGTACTGCATTTAAAAACTAAAACGTATCACACTGTAGCTCCACTTTCCAAACATTTTTCACATGTAGGCTACTTGACAGCGTTCTTCAAAAATGAATACGTTTCTGTGTAGCCTTGCGGTTGTTTGATGTTTTTTGTTTTTTAATGCAATATAACATTGTGCCTTCAAAACTAATGTGGTTTTGCCACCAATATACGGTGCTCGGCTGTGCACGCGCTGCACGGCATTCGGCCAACATTAATGTTGCACGAGCTCAGAAATAGTTTCATCAAATCGCTAAGATCTGAACGTAAATAACTCATCTAGAGTTTCAAGTTGTCGTATGTTCAGGACGAAACGCTCAGGTCTTGTGCGGCGACTCTGGAGAAGCCGTTTGATTCCAGATAAAGAGGGGGGCGATGGATATGGCAAGAGCGGCGAGGGGTCTCGAGACGATCTGCTTGGCTCCAACCCAGAGAAAATTCCCAAGACGGAGTTCAGACCGATGACCCCGAGCGGGTCGCCTGGCGTGGACTATGGGCAAATGTGTACAAGGGGTCCCACTGCAAGCAGCGGTGGTGGCACCTCAGGGGGCGTTTTGGACCAAGATGGGGGTACGGTGTGTAGGGTGGGAAGCCCTGGGTCTGTGCAGGACAGCGATTGTAGAACAGTCACTTGCTGTTTATTTAAAGATCGGGACCATGATTCTGGATCTAGAAGCCCGGAGCCAGGCTCGTGCCAGTTCGTGCTGAGGAACATTGGTTCTTCTCGGGACCCCGGTCTTCTTGAGAGCCAGGAGACGAAACCTCGCTCCGTCATGGAGCAGGAGCTCAAGACCGCCACCTATTCGCTGTTAAAAAGGCTAAAGGAGAAAACCTTGGATACTTTGTTGGAAGCCGTGGAGTCCAAAGGAGGGATGCCGAGCGACTGTGTGATGGTATCGCGGACCGAGTTGCGGTTAGGCGGCCATATGGCTCCTCCACAGCTGTTCATCTGTAAGCTTTACCGGTGGTCAGACCTGCAGCACACGGCCCAGCTTAAAGCGCTCTGTGAGTGCAAGAGCTTCGGAGCTCAGGACGGTGCGGTAGTGTGCTGCAATCCATATCATTATAGCCGACTCTGTGGGCCAGGTAAGCGAGGATCCCATTGCCATATGTCTAAAACCTAAACTGACTAGATTTTCTCATTGTTAGGCTTCACTTTCAACCTGCTGCTATGCCAAAGGGCTTTCCTCAGGGTTCCCCTATAACAGATGCATTGAAGCTTTGCTGTTACAGTGATTGATATAGGCTACTATAATGCCATTGATAAAATGTTTGCAATAGCAAAGAATAATTTCCACTTGATAGCCAATTCAGTGTGAAAATAAATACGCTTCTTCGTAAAATGTAAGCAAAATACGCTTCATTGCTTGAAATAGCTTAATTATATAAGTGACTTAAAGAATAGCAATTTGCACATTGTCCACGATGTAGCAGCTCTTTACTGTTCTGTTTTTATTTTCTACTAGACTACTTCATAATTTTCCATCACAGTTGTTACCCTAGTATCCAGGAAACTTTAAGTAAAATACAAACATAATAACTGCATATAAAATGCACGACGTTTTTAAAAATGTTTCTAATGCAGGTTTCTAAATTGGCAATAGACAGCGTGTAACCTTGGCTCATAATGACAAGCACTAAATTTCGGATGTTATTGTGATATATTTAGTCTCAAACAACTCCAACGAGGAGATTAACTCGTTAAACTGCTTTAAAATCCCACAGGTTGATGGACTAACGTTACGATTAGAATTCCTAGCATTCTTATGATATGTGAGGAGGACATTGGCAACCTGAGGCACTTGGCAACCTATAAATCAGTTTTTCCATAATAAATCCTCGCATATTAGGAGATAATTTTTAATCAAAGGCTTCAAACTGACAATTACACTCTTTGCTCAGAGTTTTATTGGAGTTTCTCAGAGTAGAGACGCTTGAGGGAGACAGCAGCCCCTCTCTCTCCCCTCTGATCTCTGTAGAGACACACATAGCTCACAGGCGCTCAAGCGTGTCCCCATGCCATGAAGATGGTATTTATTTTATGCGACTGAACAGAGCCCTCTCAATCTTCAAACTCCTATCAATGTTTCTGACGTTTTTTTTCCAAGGTTAATTTTCACAGACGACATTAAAGTGAGAAATCCTATTCTTCAGACGTTGCCCAATGTCTGAGCGCATAATCACGTAAAACTGTTTGAGCAAACATTTCAGTGTATCTAGGGCTTACAAAGAAACTTTCTTTCACTAATGGATTTGTTTATCAGTGTTTATCAGCCTACTTTTATTTTGCATTGTTGTAGCTATAGATTAAGATGACAGTATAATTTACTTGGACAAAACGTGATTCCTTTTTGCCAAGACTTTATCGCTTTGAAATGATATCAGTTTCAAGTTGCGCTTTAAAAGTCGCTTTTTTTCCTAAGGAGGACCCCTCATGCTATTTAGGTGAAGGAGTGGCGGTAATATACAGTTTGCATACAACTGGCGCCAGACTGACTCGCTGTGTATCTGAGTGACTGAGTTTAGGATCCTGGCAATTACTGCAGCCACTCTTAAAGAGACAGTCCACGTTATGCTTTTATTTTTCAACTCTAATATTTGTTGCAACATGTTGAGGTAGCATTCGACACCTACCTGTATAGCAAAATGATTTTGAGAAAAAAACTGAAGAAAAAAAATTCACTCAGTAATGGTGTTAAACATGTGAAAATGTGTCATCCAGAACAGTAGGCTCTCATTATATCTCAAAGCATTATAAAATCAGTAAAAATATTATACAACTGAATATGCAAGAAGGAAACATGTAGAATTTTGTAAATGGCAGGCATTTGAATTTAGCAGAAATTGGGCACTTTCTGTACATCACATTTAGTTGCTTTGCAGCGTGAAATGAAGATGGACAGTTTTTGTTTTATCCAGTTGTATTTAGTCATTAAGAATTTTTTGTTGTTGTTGAACCACCTTTTGCTTTAATTACAGCCTTTAGTCTATTGGGATATATCTCTAACTTTGCACATCTATACTTTGCAATATTTGCTCACTCTTCTTTGAAGAACTGCTGTAGTTCAGTTAAATTTGCAGCAGTATTTGTCCCATCCATTTCCCTTCTACAAGTGCTCCAGTCCCTGCTGCAGAGAAACACTCCCATAACAGGATATTACCACCTCCATGCTTTACTGTAGGAATGCTGTTATTTAGATGTTGAGCTGTATTGTATTTCCGCCAGACATATCATTTGGTGTTGAAGCCAAATAATTAAGTTTGAGTCTCATTTCCATCAGAAAATCGTGCGTTTTTGGTAAAGGACAGTTGTGACTGCATGTGGCCTTTCTTGAGGAGTGGCTTTTTTCTTGCAACCCTCCCATAAATATGTGGAAAATTTGTGATATTATTGTCACATATGCACACAATGACACTCTTTTGTCATAAATTCCTACAACTGCTTCAGAGTTGAGGCAGGCCTCTTGGGAGCATCTTTGACCATTTTCCTCCTGGCTCTTTCATCCATCATAGACTTCACTGTGCTTCTAGGCACTGATAAAGCCTTTGAAATTTTTTTGTGTCCATCTCCTGACTTTTGCCTGTCCAAAACTTTATCCCAGAGACCTTTTGACAGTGCCTTGTCACCCATAGTGGATTGTTTGCTTCAGTTTCACTACCAAGGACTGAAATGCTCCAGGAAAGGTCTTTTCATGCTAAACTAATCAAAATGACAACAGCTGATCAAAGTGAAGAAAGCTGATTAGCTAAATCTGATTGACTTTACAAGTCATTTAGGAGGGGGGTGATCCTTTTTTTTAATGACATGTTGGTGTTATATCTTTCACTTGAATGTTATACGTTGCACTGAGTAAATACAGCTGGATAAAACAAAAACTGTAGCCGTCTTCCTTTCAGGCTGCAAAGTAACAAAATGTGATTATTTTAAAGGGGGGTGATTCTTTTCTATACCCAGTGTACATATTGTCTACATTGTGTTTTGTCATTAATATATTGTTCTTTTTGTGAGCCACAGACCCAACCTGTCCCAATTAAGCAATATATCTATATTTAATTTCCCCATGTTTTTCTATTCCAATTGTAATCATATTGCTGTTATTTTTTAGAGTCACCCCCTCCTCCATACTCAAGACTTTCCCCCAGCGAAGAACACAAGCCACTGGGTAGGTTTCATATACATGCTCTAATTACTGAATAATATCAATGTAAATATGATAATGTATATGCACATTCTGAGGGAACAGATGATGAGAGATCATTTACTGACAAATTTAATAAAATAATCTGTGTAACAAAATAACCTGGCCAAAATAAGTCAGTGCCATCAGTTGTCACCCACTGGTTGAATCTCTGGCATTACGGAGAGCCAAAGGGGAAGCAAAAAGTAGAACAACGTGAAGAATTTTAATGGTGGCAATTAGGCACAGTGACTAACTGAGAGAAAGTGGAGGCTGCAGCCAGTATCCGGCGGGCCCATTTTCAGCATGCCAATCTGGAGCCGGCCTAGGCTCGGCCTTGTCTGTTGTGAGGGTTGCTGGGGCCTGGCACTGGGCTGGGATATCCTCTCAGTACTGTAGCTCAACATCGGCCACACTGTTGACAGAGGGTGGGGTAGAGAGTGGGTAGCGTCTGGAACTAGTGCTTTAGTGGTTTGAAGCTCAGCCTGATAACTCATTTATTTGTTCCTAGGATTGGCTCAATATCAACATATCATCTGCTGATACCAGTACCAATGAGATTTCTATGTAAAAAAAAATTATATATATATATATATATATATTATATTATATATATATATATATGATATATATATATATATATATATATATATATATATATATATATATATATATATTTATTTATTTATTTAGAATGAAATCTCTTATGCTCACCAAGGCTGCATTTATCTGATGAAAAGTTTCTATTTTTATGTATTAAAAATGTTAATTCTTTCCTTTGATGGCAAAGGTGAATTTTCAGTGTCATATGGTCCTTCAGCAATCAATGTAATTTTCTAATTTGGTGCTCAAGCAACATTTAAAAATTAAGATTTATGTGGAAACCATGATATTTATTTTTTCAGAATTTTTTAATGAATCAAAAGTTCACAAGAACAGCATTTATTTGAAATTGAAACATTTTGTAACATTATAAATAAATAAAAGTATTAATTTCTATTGTTACTAACCCCAAAGTAATGTAAGTATTCATATAATAGAAATATTAACAATTTAAATTAAACCTATGGCATGTTGCTTGGTAGCTGTACTTTCAACATTCCTAGTTTGTCATCATTCCAACTACTCTAACCAGATGACATCTTTATCTCCTCAGATCTGTCAGATTCTACACTGTCTTACACTGAAACAGAGGCTGCCAGCTCGCCTAATGTCACCCAAGGGGAATTCTCAGGTGAGTTTTCTTATTTTAAATATTTCTGCTCTAAAATGTTGAGTTGCTCTGTTTTAAATCTTCATGTCAGCATGGCCTGTGATACCATTGTCAGACTTGCTGCTGTTATTTCCAGTCCCGGAGAGCTCATGTGGTAACATCTTTGTTCAAACAAAATCTGTGATGGTGAGCTTGCACCAGATATTTACATTTTCCCCTCTTTCTGCAAAAGAGAGCAGTGAGTATGCAGAGGGTGTTTTACATTTTAGTTGTCATATAAATCTCAAAGTTTGGCAGGAAGTTTTTCCAGTGGCATAGTTTTGCATACGTTTTAAGGGCCAGGAAGGGGTTAAGTGCTCAGTAAAAGTCTAAAATGCAAAGAAAACAGCAAAGCATACCTTCCGCTGTCCTAAGTTCTGCGGGTTCCTATGGAGTGTGTTTGAATAAATGAGCAAACTTTGCAGGTAATTTGGTTTTTATGTTGTGCTTTGCTCCTCCTCATTTAAAGGCCATTAGGATTGGAGAGAGTGTGGTCGAGATAAAGCTCTCATTGTGAGCCCAGCAGAGGTTCAGTGGGCCGTGTTGGCTGGCCATAGAGCCTGCCTCCCCTCCTCTGTTTTCTTTCAGAAATATTTGAGTGGGATCAAACTGTAATAAGATCCAAGCTCGCAGGGATACACACACACTCTAGCACACCGAGTCACGTTATACGCTTTGCACACAACAGCGCATATCGGAACACGCACACACAAAAGCACATATCAGCTTTTACAGCTCTATCTTGACCGGAGTGCGCTTTTTTCCATTGCTGTGAAAGGGCCACACTGAGAGAAAAGAGGAGAAACAGTCTTGTGTCATGATTTGAGATGAAACACTCCCCTCTTATGGAATGAAATCAACATGCTTCTCTCATAAAACTGGAACCAGACCATGCATGCGTAGGATCATGGCCACAGAGACAAAAAGGCTAAGGCCTTGTTTTGCAGTGCTAGAAATAGCAGTCAAAGAGAGCGGGTCAATCCGCCCCCTTTCCCAGAAGGAGCTACCTGAGCTTGTGGCTTCATGCACCCTGTCACCACCACTTCACAGGCTGGCGACACTCCTTGTGCAAACAAATGATGTTTCAAATGCTTGCTTAGATTTTTTTTCTCTGGATTGGTTTCGTGTGAACCATGACTTGCTTGTAGGTTCATAGTCAGGCCTTTTTAGCCTGCATGGATGCAGGATCGTTTTTAACTAGATATGTTTATTATTGTCATATACTGACATAAAAGAAAAAAATATCACACGCATATGGTACCATATTGGTTAGCGGAATTTTTTTTTCTTTTTTTATACATTTTATCAGTTAAAAAAAAAAAATATTATATATATATATATAATAATAATTATATATATAATATATATATATATATATATATATATATATATATTTATATATTTAAATTTCATAAAAATGCATGCTTTTTACCCTTTTTTACATTTAGATCGCTTTAAAAAAAATCTTTGGAAAAAAAAATTATATATATATATATATATATATATATATATATGCATATATATATATATATATATATATATATATATACGGCACATTATATATTGTGATGCACTTTTCAATGTAATCTTTAGGAAATTAATATTCATTTTTCATACCATACACTCACTTAACATTTAAACATTTTTAGTTACACTTTTCAATGTAATCTTTAGGAAATTAATATTCATTTTTCATACCATACATTATAAGGTTTTGATGCCTAAATTCACTTAGAATTAAAAAAAAGAGTTTTTAATATTAAAATTTAAGAATTTTAATACAGTGTGTCCGTACAAGGAAATCTTGCTAGTTATTCATTCAAAACACATCATATGCAGGTCTTTTTCAGTATGGCTTATAATTTGGTGTGAAGCATTGAATTGACAACTCTCAAAAATGTCTGTAGCTGAAATTGTTAAAATTCCATAGGTGACCCTCTCCAAATCACCAAACATAAGGTATGTAGATTTGGAGTGGGCCACCTATGGAATTTCATCCCTTTCCTTTATGCTACCTGTAAAGAAAGAAAGGAAACGGATCTAAAAGCGTTCATACATATGGCCATCCGCCCACCCTGAGTCCCTTATCCCACCCCACCCACATGCAGGAACTGGTAAAGCTCTTGAAAGTGAGGCCGGGGGGTCAAATGTGGGAGGGGAGCAGATTGCAGCCCCCTGGATGAGTGTAACTCCTGTTCTGAACACTCATCCACTCTGTTTGACAATAGTAACAGAACACATTTCAATGAGTCTTATGAAAACTCCTTGCCGCCCAAGGACGAGATTTTAGAAAATGTAGCTGCTTGGTTTGAAAGACAGTCGTGGATGCTTGAGATCTGAGATTATTTATGTAATAGATCTTTGATGTCTTGCAGCCTCACTGAGTTTGTTTGAAGCACACTGCTTTAGGATTTTCAGCTCAAATCTTTTTTGCGTTTCTGTAAGCTTTTCTGCATGTATTTTATCATTTTTGCGTGTTTTTTTTTTTTTTTTTTTTTTTTTTGCACGCCCTGGAATATTTGTCTGAATATTTGCATTGTGTTGGTGTCTGAGATGTCTGCGCTCCCATGTTTGGGTACATCTCTGTCTGTTTGTGCTGCTTGTATCTGGATGTCTATAATTTGGCGTTTCACCCGCAGTTCCTCATTTAAAAGCAAATGTGTTTGTCAGTTTATGTCTACACTGTGTCAGCGCACACTTATTGATTAAGTGTTCGCTATGTTTTCAAAGCATGGCCGTCGAAACATGTGGTCATGATGTGCTACATGTGTGTCTGTAAAAACTGTGTGTTCCACTCACATTCTGTAGCTGTGACTGGGTTGTAATGCAGCCCACCTGTTTCCTCACTCCTTGTTGTGACCGTGTGGAGATCAGAATTATGTTCTTTGAAGTAGGTCTCATTGCTTCCTGTATAACGGCATGCATGTGAGTTTGTGTTTGCTCTCTGTATTGGGGTTTTTGTGATCTTTGGGTTCACAAGCCTATCTATCTATCTATGTTACATTCAAGTTGTTCCATTTGATATCCATATCCATTTCAATTAATTTAAATTCTATTTTAATTTCCCGTTTGCTATTAATTCAGCAGTTGAATTGGAATTTAAAGATCTCAATTGGATTCTGAATGACGCACGTCCCTGCTGCGGAGCAGTAGAATTGTTTTTCCAGTGATTATTAGTCTTTATGATGAGGGATCTGACAGATGTGGAGTGGAAGGCCGGCAGGGCTGCAGAAAACAGTGGCTGTTTATAAATCATTCTCTGACCAGCCATAGATATGCTACAGATGAGAGATGCACCCTAATAAGCCCCCTGGAATTTGTCTCCATATGAGGAAAAGGAAGCAAATCCAATGTGTTTTCATGCGTGTGTGTTCTTACACTGAGACAATCACTGAGAACTTACCGTAGTTGTGTCATCACTGTGAGAGAGACTCCACGTCCCACTGAGGAACCCTGTGGTGCCATTGTGTTTGTATGTTGTGTTTATTTTTCCTTGAGAATGTAGGAAAGGTGGTCAGATAGCTTTGCGGGTAGGTTCATTGAGTGCTCTTTTGGCCCGAGGAGGAGAAAAGGCTCAGTCAGGTATAGAGGAATGGTTTGGTAATCTGTAATTTTACTCTGGGTTCACTCCTGGTGCTTTGTGATATTTACACTGGCCTCTCTGTTTTGGGGGAGTAGACCATAGCCAGGCTGGCATCCCTATGTGTGGCCTATCGGTGCTGTATGTCTTAAAAATGGAAAGCAGTAACAGTCTCATTCAACTGTACTGGACTTTACCAAACTGATCAGCATTGTGACTGTAAACTGAATCCCCTTTTCCATCAACAGAGTGTTAGTGTTGGTAACTGGTGTTGGTGTCCAATCTGGATCTATTCTGGCACCACTTAGCCCATTAAACCTGGTGGTTTTAAACAATATACCCATAACATCAGAAGCCAGGGTCTGGGATAATGTCTCCAATCTCCAATGTCTACAGATTTAAATTTAAGAACAACTAAAAACACAAAATTTGATGGTGAAAAATTAGATCAATCCCATTATTATCTGATTATGCGGCAAGATGCTCATTCACTGGACTAATTCACTGGACATTTATCTTTACCCATTTTAAATAATTTAAATAATTTGTATGTAAATTTAAATATGAAATGTTATATATTAAAAAAATAATAATAAACAAACACTATAATGTGCTATATTGGTTTGTGAGTTGGTTATGTAGAAACACATTCAGTTGTCATTGATACTCAGCTGAACGGGAATGTGGGCAAATTCAGAGATCTACTGATCTGCACAGTTTCAGTGGAAAAAGGGTATGCATCGTGAATTATGAAAGGTACTGAATCCGAACTGATCTAAACAGGTAGCATTGCTTGCACAAGGAGCCACTGGTTGATCCCAGTATTGATAGTAAAGCTTCTTGTCTTTGTTTTCATAAAACTGCCGTCTTACAGGCCATTGTTTTGTTTTGACTGATAGTCTGATACATGAATAATCACATACTCTCCCTATCAGAAAATCACAAACAGACTTTTTTTTTTTGATAAACTGGCAGCAGTACACACATGCCAGTCTATCTAGGTCTGATCTGACCTAATTTCCACAATGTATGAAAAGGGCATCTGGTCGGCCAGCAATTAAACAAAGTAATCAAAGCATGTGACGGAGTGCTGATTACCACTGATTTGATTGCATCCATAGATTTTGAACAGCCTTAAAAAGGCATGTGATGTCTTCCCCTTAATTTATTAGCTGGCTCGCACATGAGTTTCAAATTATTTTCGTTGTCAGTTCTTAAATCTTAAATGCTGCCTTTGCAACTAAATGAAAAATGTTTAGATTGAAATACAAAAAAAAACTTTAGAAATATATATATATATATATATATATATATATATATAT
>NW_024879333.1:0-37110 GCF_018340385.1 Cyprinus carpio
GTGTGTGTGGTTTGAGTAAGTGGGTGAAGAAATGAGAGAGGGAGAGAGAGTAAAATGAGTGGGTGTGTGTGGTGTCAGTGTGTGAGGTGAGTGAGAGTGTGTGTGTGTGTGTGAGTAAGTGTGTGAGTGAGTGAGAGAGAGAGGTGTGTGTGTGTGAGTAAGTGTGTGAGTGAGTGAGAGTGTTGAGAGAAGAGAGTGGTGTGATGTGTGTGTGTGTGTGTGAGTACGTGTCGTGAGTGAGTGAGTGAGAAGAGAGAGTGTATGTGTGTGTGTGTGAGTTTTGTGGTGGTGTGGAGAGGGAGTGAGGTGTATGGGTGTGGTGTGTTGTGTGTGTTGTGTGAGAGAGAGTGTGTGTGTGTGTGAGAGAGAGAGAGTGTGGTGTGTGTGTAGTGTGGAGAGAATGAGAGAGAGAGAGAGAGGGTAGTGTGTGTAGTGAGTGTGTGAGAGTGAGTGTGTTGTGGTTGGTCGTGTGTGTTTGAGTTGTGAGAGAGAGATCCCCCTCCTTTTCCTTGTTTCGTGTGTGTGTGTGTTGTACGTGAGTGAGAGAGTTGAGAGAGAGAGATGTGTGTGTGGTGTGTGTGTTAGTTAGTGTGTGGTGAGTGAGTGAGAGAGAGAGAGTGTTTGTGTGTGTGTGTGTGATAAGTGTGTGGTATGTGAGTGATAGAGAGAGAGTGGGTGTGGTTGTGTGTGTGTTGTGAGTAAGTAGAGAGTGAGAGAGAGAAGATAGAGAGTGGTGTGTGTGTGTGAGTTTGTGTGTGTGTGTGTGGGATTTGTGAGAGAAGAGTGTGTTGTTTGTGAGAGAGAGAGAGCGGGTGTTGTGTGTGTGAGAGAGTGGAGAGAGTGTGAGAGAGTGTGTGTGTGGTGTGGTGTTGTGTGTGTGTGTGTGTGTGTGGAGAGTGTTGTGTGTGTGTGTGTGTGGTGTGGTGTGTGTGAGAGAGAGACGAGAGAGAGAGTGTGTGGTGTGTGAGAGTGTGTGTGTGTGTGTGTTGTGTGTGTGTGTGTCCACATGGTGTGTCACCTGCTGTCTCAATCCGTCGATCAGCTCCACTGATGGAGGTGAAATGAAGGCAACCGCTCTGATTGTCCCACGCTTGTGAGTGTGGAGCGTCGCCCGTTCTGGCCAGTGTCTCCACTGCCCAGAGAGACAAGCTTCCCGGACGGGCCCCCCACACACCACGGGACCCTACACACACACACACCATATATATAATTAATGCATGAATAACAAATATGCATCACATTATGTTCATTAGTTTATAATAAACTCTGTAATCCAGATGCATGGCATTTTATGAGCAATTCTGAATACATTAATCTTAAAACGCAGGCTAGAATATTAGAAGTTGATCTCCGCTGAGCACAGGTTTTATGGGTATGTGTGGATTGTTTCTCGCTGTATTGACCACACCCCCCCCACCTGCTCCGGCTCCCGCTCGTCTCTGGAAGGTCAGCGCAGTGTGGACGGTGTGAAGACCGTCTGAGGTTGTCTGAATACAGTCTCATGCTGGACATCCACTGGCCTCTTCAGCTGCGGTCAGAACAACCCGCGATCCTTCACACACCTCTGCTCTCCTCCTGCAGAACACAAGATGTCTACCCACACACACTTCACTGAAAAACACTCGCGTGACGCTGCTCACTCCACATCCAACACAATCACCAGAAGATCCGGCCGTCATTCACATCGAGACAATAATCACTTCGTTACAGTAAGGTCCTTCATTTTGTTAAAGGTAGCAGTCATCACCCTAAAATGAAAATCTTGCCATCATTAACTCGCCCTCATGTTTGTTCCAAAAGCTGTACGAGTTTCATTCTTCTAGTTGAACACAGAAGACGACATTCTGGAGAATGATTGGTACGAAACAGTTACCCCATTGCCTTCCATAGCAATTTTTTTTTTCTATACTACAGAAGTCAATGGCTTACCGGCAGCTGTTAGGGTTTTACTAGTGGATGAACTATCACTTTAACATTAGTTAATGCACTGGATAAAATGCACTAACATAGAACAATGTGTTTTTTTACAGTATATATTCATTTTTTTTTCATTTTAGTTTGTAAATATATCATTGTTAATATTGTTACTTATATAATGTTAATAAAACAACTTGATTTAAAAAGCATTAGTAAATGTTGAAATGTTAATGTACACAAAATATGACCTTATTGTAAAGTGGACATCAGAGTTTCAGAGCAATGTTTTGGTAAATCGATCTATTAAAGCGTTATCTTTCTTCACTTTCATCCGACATTTCATTTAAAAAGTTTCTTTGTTTCTTCTTTCATCAGAATGTTTGTTTTCGACAGTGAAAACACCTGAACATCTTTAAAACTAAAACTACAGAGCGCTAAAAGGACACAAAATATACGAGACGGGAAGATAAATTTATTTCATTATGTCATGTAAATATAAAGCTTAAAATGTTTAAGATAATAGACGGTTTTTTAATAAGTATATGTCATCATACATCTGGGTGATTTGTCTTACTCTCTTCTTCAAGCTAAAACTGAAGGTTTATAATGAAAGTATGATGTCAGGTGCCGTACCGTTGATCTGCAGCGCGAGCGCCGAGCGGCGGCCCTTCACCGGTTTGTGCTCGAAACTGACCCGCAGCTGATGTGCATCTTGTGCAGCGTCGGCGTGACCCCCGCGGGCAGCATGCGCGGACTGTGAGCAAAACTGGAAACTGTCCTTGTTTCCATGATGCTCTTGTTGATGCTGCGCCGGTTGCTCTGGCTCATGGTTGTATGTCTGTGAGAGAGCGAGATACGCAGCTGTAACGAAAACTTCAGGAATTCATCCTCATCTGTGCTCTTTTTAGATGCCATGGTTTCATTAATATTTTGATTTCATTTTTATTTCTATTTTTTAGATTTTCGTTTTAATTTTTTCTTTTTTATTATTTTTTTTTTTTTTTTTTTTTTATTTTTGTTTTATTTTTTAAATATGTCTATATATTTTGGATATATGTTTATTTCAGTTTTAGTTTCTTTAGAACATCAACTAAAACTAAATAAAAATAATAAATGTTGCCTTAGCAACTACCTAAAATAATATATTTATTTTATTAATTTTAATATATTTTATTTCAGTTAATGTTAGTTTATTTTGAGTAAATTTTATTTTTATAGTTTAATATCCTTTATAAAAAATAAAACAACCTATAAATAAAAAAAGTTTGTGTTTTAGTAATTTTGTTATTTAATAATTTTATTTATTTAGTTTAATTTTATTTATAAAAAGTTTGTGTTTTTGTAATTTTGTTATTTAAAATTTATATATATATATATATATATATATCTATATATATATATATATAATATATATATTATATATATATATATATCTCTTAGTATATATGTCTATATTTAATTAATTTAGTTTTAGTTTGAGTTATTTTAGTATATCAACTCAAAACAAAATAAAAATAAGAAATGTTGCCCTTAGCACACTACCTAAATTTAAAAATATACATATTTTATTTCAGTTAATGTTTCAAACGTTTTTTTATGTAACAAAATGTTTTTTTTTTTTTTTTTTTTATGGTTTAATATCCCTTATTTATTAATTAAATTTGTTATTTTAGTAATTTTGTTGTGCATTTTATAAGTTTCTGTAGAGGTGTTTTATTGCTATGTTTTTTTTGTTTTGGTTCTGTTCTGAGTATAATTTGACTCGTTCCTCGCTCGGCCAGAATGACCACGATTCGTCCCTGACGCCGGCGCCCTGTGCGGCCCATGCGCTGGACCAGACGGATCGGACTCTTCTGAGCGTCGAAACACACGATGAGATCCACCTCACCGATGTCCAGACCCTCCTCACCCACACAGGTGGACACCAGAGTGTTGAAGCCTCCTTCACGGAACCGACGCACCACCATGCACGCGCACACACACACACACACCCACACACACCACACACACACACACACACCACACACAGACACACAGACACACAGACACACACAGACACACACACAGACACACAAACACACACACTCTGAGCATCTCAACGATCACCTCCTGTTCTCACAGGTCTGCTGTGGGACACGAGCTCACGTACCTCCAGCTGTTCCTTTCTGCGGTGAATCCTCGAACCCCTTTCCCGGCCGACGCTTGACCCATGAAGGTCATGACCCTCACCAGCGGCTGATGGCGGCTCAACATCTCAGCAATCTCCTGCACGCTCTCGCGGAAGGACGAGAAGATCATCACACGTGTGCTCACCTCAGTGGACGGCTTCGAATCTGGACCAATCACAGCAGAGCTCAGTCACAATCAGACAAATCAGCACACACACACACACACACAGCTGTAAAACAAGCCTTTTAGGAATCATCCATATTAGTGTTATTTTAATATCAATGAGATAATATTACACTACTGTTTTATATTTTCATATTCATTTTAAAAAATTTTAGTCAATGTGTTGTGTTTTTGTCATTTTTTATTCAACCTTCTACATACTTTTTATATATGTAGTTTAGTTGTGCTTTTGTGATTTAAAAAAAAAAATATTTCAGATGAATCTTTTCAGTTTTCGTAATTTTGTTTTTCATTTTTATTACTATTCTATTTCTAAATGTCTCTATATTTGACATTAGATTTATATATAAATATATATATATATATATATAATTTTTATTTTATTTTTTACATTTTTGTAAATCTATTGTATTTTTGGTCATTTATGTTTTCAGTTTTTGACCAAAATGAGAAATTATGCCTCATAACAGAAGTTTAATGTTTAATATATTTTATTTCAGATAACGTTTATTTCAAGTAACAATTTTTTAAAGGTTGATGACCCTTATTAATCACATTCAAAATAAGTTTTTGTTTACATAATGCGTACTGTGTATATTTGTTATGTATATATAAATACACACACATACAGTATATATTTAAAATAAATATTTACAAATATACATCAATAGTCAATTTATATATGTGAAAATATTTAATATATAAAGATTTTTCATAAATATATACATGCATGTGTGTGTATTCATATATACATTATTAAATTACAATTATTACAATATTATAATAACCAAAATGAAAAGCTCAGTTACTTATAGTTATGATAATCACTATGACAACCGCGTCTCATATAATCAGGTCATGTTCAGTACTTGTAGCTGAGCTCTTGGCCCACGTCTGAAAGTGCTGCAGCACGACCTCGTCCAGCTTCTGTAGTTTGGGGTGGACTGTAGACACACGGCTCTCCAGGATCTACAGAACAAACACATCACACACACAGCCATCGTTTACTCACCTTAGGTTTTTATGTGCATTTTAAGAATTTATGCACAGCTCTTTTTTTCCATCCAACGTATTAAAATAGATGGATGGAAACATAGCTGCTTGTGTGTTAAAGAGCAGCAGGAACATTCTGCTGAACATCTGCTTTCACTGAAGAGTGAAAGTCATACGGGTTTGGGGCTGGAGTAAACGATGACAGAACGTGTATCTCTGAAACCTCTGCTGGCTGTGGTGAACATGCTCTCCATTTCCCTGTAGAGATCCATGAAGACCGGACTCCTCTGGAGCTCGTTCCTCACGCGAGCGGACTCTGAGGAAAACAACAAACAACTGGTGACGTGAAGAGCAGAGGAGCATCAGCGCCCGGCCGACACGAGCGTGAGTGTGTGAGCACCTCTGGGTCCAGAGAAGATGTTCTGAATGAAGAGGAAGAGAGATCTGAGGCCCATCTGCTGCAGTAACTCATAGCCGTGATACAGACTGATGCAGATGGAGAAATCCCCCTCGATCACGCCCTGCTGCGGGCCCCTGCTGAGACAGTAAACTAATACATTTACTGGAGAACTCTATTGAAGTACAGTTTGCAAATCTGATATTAAGCTTCTCTCCTTTTATTGTGTCCATATACGCACAGAGCACGCATAGGCTACTGTATTAAATGTTGTATTGATTATATTATAAACAATTTACATCGCCTGAAACGCAGTATTACGAGCCGTTCCAGTGTCTGTTTGCCTCTTTAAGAAGAATCGCTTTATGTATTCGCTAAGCAAGTCGCTTTGGAAAAATAACTAAATGTAATGCATTATTTATTTGATTGCATCTGTGTCACAGAAGCAGTCATCAGTAGCACAGGTATATTTGTAGCAATAGACAACAATACATTGTATGGGTCACAATTATACATTTCTCTTTTATGCCCAAAAATCATTAGGATATTAAGTAAAGATCATGTTCCATGAAGATATTTAGTAAATGTTTTGTTCCATGAAGATATTTAGTTTATTTTTTGATTAGTAATATGCATTGCTAAGAACTTCATTTGAACAACTTTAAAGATGATTTTCTCAATATTTAGATTTTTTTTGCTCCCCTCAGATTCCAGATTCTCCAAATAGTTGTATCTCAGACAAATATTGTCCTCCTAACAAATCACACATCAATGGAGAGATTATTTATTCAGCTTGATGACTGGTTTTGTGGTCTGGGGTCCACATGGCGTGTTTCATTATCTCAGGCTGATTAAAAAGTAAAAGCAAGGATGTGTGATCAAGCACAGGTGAGGTCTGTGTGTGGGACGTGTACCTGGATGTGTGGCGGCGGGTTGCGTCTGAACTGTTCTCGTGACAGAATGATCTGGTATTTGGTGAGGGAGCGGAGGTCACGCTGATTCAACAGCCTCATCTGGGTCAGACGCGACGTGAACTTCTCCAAAACCTGCGGGAGAAGGTTCGAAAATCATTACAGCAGCACAATGGAGCACTCGGACGTCTCTTTTCAACACAATATTCCACTCACGTCTCCATCTTACACGCTCACTGGAGGAGCGTTTGCTGCCCTGCTGGAAAAAACACGGACATTCAATCTTCCGGACTCGTTTTCTGATCACTCCTCTACAAACAATCACTGCTGAGACCCACACCTCTCCGAATCAGCACAAACACATATCTGTCCCTACGTATCTTAGGAGTATGATTATTAAACACACAAAACGTATGAGGGTTTCCACAGAAATATTGGGCAGCACAACTGAAGACACAGCTAAAGTGTTTCTGCTCGTCTGAGTAAAACTAAACAGAATTCACCATCAGTGTTTTCCTGGTTCATTCCAGGGACTAATGCTGTGATCCAGATTTAGAATAATCCTGGACTTTCATCTGAAAACCTGCATTCACAGCAGCTGAAACCATCCGGCAGACAAACACACGCAGCAGTTCAAGGACTGATACATGTATTTCTGGCTAAAGTGTGATAAAACTCAGGGGAGATAGTGAACGAAGCCTATCAAACACTGACCTGAAACACACACACACACACACACTGCTCTACATTTAGTTATTTAGTCATTTAGCAGATGCTTTAAAAGAGCAATGATATGCAAGTGCTTTGACAAGTCTCTGTTAGTCTAACACTACTCATAGCAAGGTTTATATGTGTGTGTGTGTGTGTGTGTAACAAAATTAAATCAAGTAGATAGAATAGAAAAAGAATAGAGAAGGCTGTGGTGTTAGAGGCCTTTTTTAAGAAAGCAAGCAGTAAGAAAACAAATAAAGAGAGCAAGTGTTGGAGAGTCAAGTCAACAAACAGATAAAACAGAATTAGAATAGAGTGTGCTAGAGGTTAGAGGGGCAAAATAAAGAGGAAGAGATGTGCTTTTTTCTATACACTGAAGCAGATTAACAGGAAAAAAACAGTCACAATCTCATTTTCATTCATATACATGTATCATTGAAAAGCATGAACCATCTCATATACTGTTACTATTTTCATATGCGCGTTTATTCCAGAGCTGTGGGTGTATTTGATGTATTTATAAACTCCTGCGCTGGGTGGGCGGAGCTTGTGCGGTCACGTGACCGCGACGCTGCCCTTAAAAACGTCACGACCGTCGAGTCTGCAAAACAACACGTACAAACCGACCGCAGTTATTAACGCGAGATTAACGATCGATAGCCGCGGTTCGCGGACATGACGGAGAGATCCGTGTAAGCGCAGGTGAAGCGTGAGGCTTTCGGTATCGGACGGTCATGGATTCGGCGATGGGACCGCGGCGGGTTTGTCGGATTGAACGGCGGCGGCGGTGGTGATATGATCACACTGGAGGATCTGGAGTCTGTGTCGGAGGAGCAGCTGTCAGACGGTCCCGAGGAGGAGCAGGAGCAGGAGCAGGAGGAGGAGCAGCAGGGGAGGCTCCTGCAGTACTGGAGGGATGTGGCCCGCGGACACCAGGTGGAGGTGCCGACAGGTACAAACACAACAACCGCGGGGCGCGCCTCACACCACAGCCGCCTCACGAGCGACACCGCACCCGGAGCTTCGCGCCAGTTTAACGGTCGATCCCTCAGCAGCTCAAGCGCTGTCTAAGTAGACAGCAGAGACGTGCTGACTGTTAAGTGTAGATAACAGACCGACCCGCTTTAGTTTCACTCTTCCAGCAGCACAGAGGAGTCCTCATACTGTAGTGTGAGTCAGCTACTGAATACAGAAATAAACAAATGATTCTGAGTTTACCTCTCGAAATTCAGACTTTAGAGCGAGATAAACCTCCAGATTTCTCAGGAAAATAGTCAGAATTGCGAGAGTAAACTCAGAAAACGATTCTGATTATTGAAAAACAAAAGACAAGGAGGAAACGAAAGTATAATATAATTGCGATCTTTTTTCAGACTGCGATCATTTTCAGAACGATTTCTGGAGCTTATGAATAATAAAAACACTGACAGCCAATCAGAACCCATCCTGCTATAAAGCGGTCGGGAGTTGCAACTAAAGGCCATCACATCAGGAACAATAACTATAATAACTATATTAGAGTCCACAACAACAGAAGGAAATGGCCAGTTTGGTGTATGTAAGAAGGAAAAAAAAAACAGTTTAATTAAAGATATGCAATCTAAACACACAAATAGATAGATAAAGTGCAATAAAATAAACACTTAGATATGTGTCTTGGATGTTTCTTTCCACTATTCTGAATGATATGGAAGCAGAATAGCCCTAAATCTCCATGTTTTGTTTCTGCCTGTAGTGTTTTGTTGAATGCAGCCAGGCAGGATTTTCCCATGATTCACGCGTGACCCACTTCAGCAGATTATCACAGAGCTCTGATGAACTCCGCTCTCTGCATGTAACTCGAACACAGCCGTGTGTGTGTGTGTGAGAGAGAGAGAGTTCATAACAGAATGATTATGAAGCGCTGGAATGCTGCGGACGCAGTCTGTGAAGGGTTTGTTCTGTAGATCAGGTGACGTGTGTTTGTGGAGCAGCGCGGAGATCTCAGAGATTATCAGGCTCGTCTGGTCCAGACCAGTGCTTTTCTAATCCAGTCCAGTAAAGCGGTTTACACGGCCGCACACGTGAAGAGCAAACATCAGCGCGGCGCTCGCATCACAACAAGAGATTCACTCGAACTACATCTTACTGTACAGTGTTTAAACTGAGTCTGTAGTAAAACTATACACTGGTTTATCTAAAACACACAGTGTGTGCTGTCAGAAGCGGTCAGTGTTGTGGTTTATCAGTAATGTGAAACACAAGGTTAAGTGTGACCTTCGCACGACACACCTGTCTTTATTAAAAAAAAATAATGGGGGCAGAATCTAGAAATCTAAAAAAATTGTAATTACAATTCAAAATAAGAGTGTATTGTGCAGCTTGTTTATATTAAAGGTCCCACATTATGCAGTATTTTTTCAGCTTGTTATTAGTATTTTGTTACACAATTAGCCCCATCACAACAGTACACAATTAAATGAAGAATTCTCCATTTAAAATATTAATTCCCCTAATTATTAATTAAACAGTTTGAAGTAAAAACATAAAAACCTAGTGTACTTATTGGATTCAAATTAATTTTGCTTGGTAATGTCCCGTCATATTCTTTTATTAAGGAAAAACATTATTTGATAGATTTTACTGTGCTTCTAAAGTTCCTGATGTGTTCCTAAATTTTCCAAATTAAGAGAAAAAAAGTGTCATGGCACTGTATTTACAGTATCTCACACTACTGTACATCTCATCTGTTCATATGTACGTGATGACTGATGTGTAAATCTGAATTCACCCACGCAGAGGGTTCTGGGTAAACTGACTGATGAAGTGCACTGAAGTGTTTGCTGTCGCTGCTCGTTAGCGTCCCGCGGGGCAGATGTGCGGCTGACGCTCGGCCAGAGAGCCCCTCGTGATCAGTTCACAGCGGGAAGAAATGTCAGCCAAAACCCTATACATCACGACACAGTCACAATAAACAAGCCTCAGTGTGAAGCAGAATCTGAGCTGAACGCTGATGTCTGTCTTCCACAGACATGGCGAAACCCATCCATCAGATCACCACCAATAACGAGGGCGCACACACGCGGGAGCAGGTGCCCTACACGCTCATCACACGCAAGGAGAAGGTGCGTACAGCTGACGAATCAAACACACACGTAACACCACACGAGAGGAATCAAACTAGCACAGTTTAGACACATCTACAGAATCATCAGTACGAGTAATGCATGTGATCAAATGTGCATTAAAATCTGACATGAGGATAATAAAATCAAGTCACTGTTTGATTGGCTGGTGAAATCATTAGACTCCACCTACTTCATTAATTGACACTTTCCATGAAAGTCAGAAATGAACCAGAGCTGGAGGCACAAATGCCACTTGATGGGATAAAAAATGTCTCAGATGTGACAAATATGCTGCTAAAAGCGAATATTGAGAAATGTTGTGTTTAGCGTAAGAACATCTCCAGAACTGACTTGCATCTGCTGCAGAGCGCTGGTCAGTCATTAAAATGTGTTCTAAAGAGCATTTCAATCTAATCAACATCAAACACACAAGATATCAGCACAGCTTAAAGTCAACATTTATGTCTCTGAATTATTCACTAAATAATTTTATATTATTTTATATAAAAAATATTTTAAAACGTTGCACTCAAAAATTGCTATAAAATCAAACCATATGTCCAACCAAGTTGTGTTCCAAATTTGAATTTGATATCACAACAATTGTGGTTCCTGCGAGATTATGTTTGGGCACTATACCAAAAATACACCCAAACTCTATAAAATAAATATGGAACCTTGACTGTCAGAACTTTCCAACAATATGTGTTTAGTCAAGATTACAAAAAGATTTGATTTTCTAAAACACAAGCCACAAAATTAGTAATTTGTATATGTAATATATATATAGTTTTTATTTGTTTTACTGAGACAGATTACAAAAAAATTAAGGATTAAATTCATAAAATTTCAAAAGTAAACCCAATAAGCTAATGCTGAATAACTAGATCAACTTTTATCAGAGGGTGAGTAGAGTTCCCACGACAGGCGGCCTTGCAGGTTTAACTGCTCTCTGTGAGCTAAACAAAGAATGTAAAAACAAAAGTCACCACATCTAAATATTCACAATAGACACCCTTTTAAAATGAAACCAAAATATGAGACCAACACTTTCACTGCTTCTCAAATGTTTGTATCCCCAGGATACGTTGCCCTTTTCAGGGTTAAAAAAAGTCAAACTATTACATCAAACCAAATCCTCTCTCCTGTATCTGCATGTGTTTGATCAGTTCCTCCACTGACTCTGTTGTGTGTGTGTGTGTGTGTGTGTGTGTGTGGACGGTTCTGACTCTCGTTGTGTGTGTGTGTGTGTGTGTGTGTGGACGGTTCTGACTCTGTTGTGTGTGTGTGTGTGTGTGTGAGAGAGAGGATGGTTCTGACTCTGTTGTGTGTGTTGTGTGTGGACGGTTCTGA
Organism: Cyprinus carpio; assembly: GCF_018340385.1. Lineage (NCBI taxonomy): Eukaryota > Metazoa > Chordata > Actinopteri > Cypriniformes > Cyprinidae > Cyprinus > Cyprinus carpio. The sequence continues at coordinate 11,742 of NW_024879333.1, forward strand.
CTCTGTTGTGTGTGTGTGTGTGTGTGGTGTGTGGTGGTGGTGTGTGGACGGTTCTGACTCTGTTGTGTGTGTGTGTGTGTGTGTGTGTGTGTGTGTGAGGATGGTTCTGACTCTTGTTGTGTGTGTGTTGTGTGTGGACGGTTCTGACTCTGTTGTGTGTGTGTGTGTGTGAGGACGGTTCTGACTCTGTTGGTGTGTGTGTGTGTGAGGATGGTACTGACTACTGGTGTGTTGTGTGTGTGTGAGGATGGTACTGACTCTGTTGTGTGTGTGTGTGTGTGGTGTGTGGACGAGAGAGAGGATAGAGAGATGTGTGTGTGTGTGTGTGTGTGTGTGGACGGTTTCTGGATGCTGTTGTGGTGGTGTGTGTGTGTGTGTGGACGGTTTCTGACTCTGTTCGTGTGTGTGTGTGTGTGTGTGTGTGATGTGTGTGTGTGTGAGGATGTTCTGATCTGTTGTGTGGGTGTGTGTGTGTGTGGACGGTTCTGACTCTGTGTGTGTTGTGGTGTGTGTGTGTGTGTGTGGACGGTTCTGACTCTGTTGTGTGTGTGTGTGTGTGTGGTGTGGACGGTTTTCTGACTCTGTTGTGGTGTGTGTGTGTGTGTGTGTGTGTTGTGTGTGTGTGTGTGTGTGAGGATGGTTCTGACTCTGTTGTGTGTGTGTGTGTGTGTGAGGATGGTTCTGACTCTGTTGTGTGTGTGTGTGTGTGTGTGTGTGGTCGGTTCTGACTCTGTTGTGTGTGTGTGTGTGAGGACGGTTCTGACTCTGTTGTGTGTGTGTGTGTGTGTGTGTGAGGACGGTTCTGACTCTGTTGTGTGTGTGTGTGTGTGAGGACGGTTCTGACTCTGTTGTGTGTGTGTGTGTGAGGACGGTTCTGACTCTGTTGTGTGTGTGTGTGTGTGTGTGTGTGTGTGTGTGTGTGTGTGTGTGTGAGGACGGTTCTGACTCTGTTGTGTGTGTGTGTGTGAGGACGGTTCTGACTCTGTTGTGTGTGTGTGGGTGTGTGAGGATGGTTCTGACTTGTTGTGTGTGTTGTGTGTGTGTGTGAGAGAGAGGATGGTTCTGACTCTGTTGTTGTGTGTGTGTGTGTGTGAGAGAGAGAGAGGATGGTTCTGACTCTGTTGTGTGTGTGTGTGAGAGAGAGGATGGTTCTGACTCTGTTGTGTGTGTGTGTGTGTGTGAGGATGGTTCTGACTCTGTTGTGTGTGTGTGTGTGAGAGAGAGGATGGTTCTGACTCTGTTGTGTGTGTGTGTGAGAGAGGGGATGGTTGTGGGTTCTGAGTTGTGTGTCGTAGTGCGGTGAGGTGGTCGTGTCGAGAGAAGCGTCACTATGAGAAGGCGCACTGGGCCTGTATCACGGTTCACGAGGACACGTATGAACAGAGCATCTGCTACGGCTTCATGAAGATCATGAGATACATCTGCCAGCAGAACTCAGCAGGTCCAGAAACACACTCAACTCATCCAGACTCAGACTAGTGCTGGTTCAAAACTGTGATTCCTTGATTTATGAAAATAATGAAATTGTCGTAAAACGTAACATTCAAAATAATCGCTAAAATCTAAAGATCTCAAACGCTCTCACTACGGATTGTTTTCTCTCTGCAGGCAGTTATCTGGGGATGACGATCCCCATCGTGACGGTGGTGCGCACCGATGAGATGCACACGACTCTGTCGCGGGCCGTGACCGTAGCGTATTACCTGCCCCCCCTGCACCAGAGCGACCCGCCGCGGCCGTACGACCCCGAGATCACCATCGAGCAGTGGCCTGCTGCTATCGTCTACACCCGGTGAGAAACACACAAACACCCCGCTCCGCTCATTAATACTGACACACAGCAGGATCACAGTAATGCACTTACACTGAAGGTCATGTGCGCGGTTCCCAGGGAGTGCAAGAACTGAGTAAATCTTAATGTGCAAGTTGCTTTGGATAAAAGATGCATCAATGAGTGAAGAACGGCTAATCGTGTATCTGCCAGCACCAATCCACAGAGCTTTACATGAACTGTGTCTGCTTTCAGATCTGTACTGTATAAAGCGCTACAGAAATAAATGTGACAAATAAATCAGGAAATTCACTGAATTCATCTACACCTCTTGATGACAATTCAGACCATTTACAGCTCAAATAACAGTTTTCTTTATTACATATAATTGCATTCAAAAAATAATATAGTTCTACTAAAATAAATTCTGAAGATGTTGTTCAGTAACGAATTTATGATTTTTCAAATAATATATGTATTATAGGTTTTTTTTAAGTAAACTTCGACAATTTCCACTCAGAATATTTATTTTTGTGTGTTTGTTTTTGTGTATGTATTATTTCATATAGTTAAAAAATTTGTATGTATATTCAGTTTAAGAAACTCTAGAGGTGCTACTTCTGCTACATGCATAAATATAAATATCAGTTACACAGCTCAAATAATGTTTAGTTTAATTAATTTAATATAGTAGTGATTTCTGCAATTTCAGGAGATTCAAGAACTAAATGTTGTTCAGTGTTCATGATATAATAATTTAATAAAATAATACATTCTGTGGTTTTTGGATATTAATTAAATTTGTTTTGTTGAGTTTTTGAAAATAATACAGTCTTAATCATCTGAATCCCACAGACCTCCTGAGGGACGAGTCGAAATGATTTGAACTGGTTTTGAACTTGCGTCTCTGTGTCATGTGACTTTAGGGCGTTCACGGGCGCCACTAACGAGCTGAGCATCATCCACGAGATCAGCAGTCTGGCCGAGGCTCTGGACTGTCCAGCCGTCTGCGAGAGCGACATTCTTCATCGTGGCCGGATACACCAACCCCGCAGCGGCCCACCGGCAGAACGAGATCTGGTTCCTGGAGCGGCCCTGAGCCTCCCCTACCCACAATCCTCTGCACCTCTCATAGACCACAGTGGAGCGAGCGCAGGGCGTTACGGTCATCCTGTAGTTCCTGATCCCCGTGAGCAGAGCTGCTGAACATGTTTCTGTGCGTCACACTGATTATAAGCTACACAAACCAGACGTCAATCACTCTGTGAAACACTGATGCTGTACGACAATCATCGTGTACCTCCCGTCTTCTGTCTGCCTCTCGCTCTAGTAGTGATAATCAACATAGGATAGATGCACATATATATCTATATATTAATATTATATTGTCATAGTGCTATTTTTGTCAGGTATTTTTTGAAACTCCTCTGTTACAAGCACAGATGTCAAACAAACACAGTGAAAGTCTTCTGAATGAGCGGATCTCTGATCAGGGTTTGACGGCTTTTCTGTCCTCAGTATAAACACTACAGTCACTGTGAATGCTTCTGTTCATATTTCTGATCTGAATAAACTATTACTGAATCACACCAGCGTCTTCACACATGACTGATGATGTCTGATCAGCTCTAACCAATCAGAGTCAACAAACCTGAATTCACAGAGAATGTCAAAGTTCAGGGTTTGATTCAAAAATACTGCAGCCAGGAACACAGATCATCATCCACTACACACACAGGGCTTGTGTTGACAGGGAATGTTATAGTAACTTTCCAAAAAGCTTCCAAGAATTTTCACAAATTCTGGAAAGTTTCTGGAAATTTACCAGAAGTTTTCCACCCCTTTACAACCCTACCTACACAAGACTATCGGTTTTCTGAATAATGCATCAAAATTCAATTTGAAATTTAATTTAACATTTATTATATATATTTTAGAATTTCTGTGGAATTCTGTATATTTCGATGTTTAATTGGATGTTTTAATGATTAATCATTTTTAGCACTGAAATTTAACTGAAACTTAAAATCCCAGGGGGACTTAAATTTTTTTATAAACATTATAATAACATTTTGTAAATAAATATTATATGATATTATAATACTCAAAGGGTTTCAGCTGATAAAAACTTTGTGAATCCCTGCAGCAAATGAAGAAGCTGTTGTGTGATACAGAAGAGCTTTCTGAAGGAGATCACAGATCATGTGTTTCACGAGACATTCCAGCGCTCCGCTGACACGAGAACAAACCAAACAAACCTTCATGTGGAGTCCTGCTCAGCGGGAATAAAGCACTGCGCACACGATCGAGAAATCAAAAGAAGGTCGGACTGCAGTCCAGCAGTGTGTGATGATGATCTGACAACAACCCCATCAAACACACGAAGATACGCAGATCAGAGAAATCAAACACACGCAGATCAGAGAATTGCTTTGATGTTTTGTGGATGCGGGCCCTGATCTGATTCCACAGCCGTCTCTTATTGACCCTGAACAGCACACGACACGTCAAACACCGTAACAATCTCCAGTCTCGTAGGTAAGTTCAGGTGTCCGCGTCTGATACTGCGCGAGCGTCTCTCCCGGCGGGACCACGATCTTCTCCAGACTGCGCTGATGGACGTGTGTCTGGACGTCTGGACTGTCCTCCGATCGCAGCTCGATGTGAGAGATCAGGAGGTTAGAGATCACCTGCTGCACCGCCTGAAACACACACAAACACGCATCTGATACCAAGAGACGTGACTGATCACAGCAGTGAATGGGTGCCGTCAGAATGAGAGTCCAAACAGCTGATAAAAACATCACAAGTAATCCACAGAACTCCATCCCTCAGATGTTTTTAATCAAATACATAGAGTCTATAATCCATAATAACACTTTCTACAGTGAAAAAGTGTTCTGGTGTGAATCAGGAGAGAAATCTGCACAGATCAAGCACTGTTTCAACAGCTCTAAACAAATATGTGACTGGATTTTGATGTGAGAGACAACAGGAGATGCACTTTTTCATTTAACTGGAGGAAGGGGTTATTATGGATTATAGACTCTATGTATTTGAGTTAAAAAACATCGTTGAATGCTGGATGTGTTTCCAATCTTTTGTCTTCTCCAGATGTTAACTGATGGACTGAGTGCTGTGGATTATTTGTGGATTATTGTGATGTTTTTATCAGCTGTTTGGACTCTCATTCTGACGGCACCCATTCACTGCAGAGCATCCATTGCTGAGACACTGATGTAGTGACACATTTCTCCAGATCTCACCTTGACGTCTCCTCCAGGTGTGGCGCTGAGCGCTAGAGCGAGGGAGTGATTTGTTTGTTTGGTTGGTCATCTCGAATAATCTGCTGAAGGAAGAAAAAAGATGCTGAGATGTTTTTCAATTATTGAACGGGGTTTTTTTTGGATAACTCGGGTGAAGCTGTACCTGACAGTACGCGTGGTTCCCGGTGGCCTTGTGGGCCTCGTCGATCACTACACACCTGACGTGTGCGGCCGGACAGGAGTTACGGCTCAGATCGTTCACCATCACCTGAGGAGTCAAGAAGAAGACGCGCTTGGATCTCCAGAGCTCCCTCCGCTGCTGCGCCGCCGTCGAGCCTACAGCAAACACACACCACCATCAGGGCTGTGATCTCAGACCAATGCATTGTGATTATTTCAGGTTCAAGTGTGTAAGGATTTGGAAACAAAGTACAGCTGTTTCTAAAGCATCCAGCGCCATCTGCTGCTCAGAATCACCATGCAGTCAGAAAATCTGATTGAATCATTTCTCGATTCCAGCCCGAATCAACATATGCATCAACATACACTTAACACAATGCAGTCATGATTACAGGTTTTTCAGCAGTTTATGGAGAACCGGCTGGCTTCTAGTGCTGTAGAAAATATTTAAATAATATCTAACTTTTAATAACTTAATATTTTATAATATTAAAATCCATTTTTAAATAATAAAATAATGTTTCACCATGCAGTCAGAAAATCTGATTGAATCATTTCTCGATTCACGATGCATCGATTTATTTTCCCACAAATAATTGTGAAACAATTTAATAAAAATTAAGGTTTTTTATTATAATTTATATTTTTATTAAGTTCTATGCAGTGTCATTTTAGTATCATTGATATACTAATTTTTTTTATTAATACTTATTTTTCATTTTTAAATTGTTTTCATTTTAATTTTAGTTGAAGTTTTAGTGATTTTGTTGTGCATTTTTGTATTTCTATTTATTTTAAATGTCTATTATTTATTTTAAATAGTTTCTATTCAGTTTCATTACACTTAATTATTTTAGAACACAGAGTTTAACCAAATTAATTTTTTTTTACAGTTTTAATTGCAGTTGTAGTAACTATAATAACCCTGGTTATTTGACATTAAATAGAATATATATTTAAATGATCAATTTTGAACTCTTCTTTTTGTCATTAAAACCTCTTTCGTTTTTTAATCAGTGCATTAACACTAATATATGACCCTGCAGCACAGAAGCAGTCATCAGTAGCACAGGTATATTTGTAGCAATAAACAAACAATACACTTGGTATGGGTCACAATTATACATTTCTCTTTTATGACAAAAAATCATTAGGATATTAAGTAAAGATCATGTTCCATGAAGATATTTTGTAAATTTCCTACCGTAAATATATCAAAACTTAATTTTTGATTAGTAATATGCATTGCTAGGAACTTCATTTGAACACACTTTAAAGATGATTTTCTCATCAATATTTAGATTTTTTGCTGCTCCCTCAGATTCACAGATTTTTCAAATAGTTGGTATCTCAGACAAATATTGTCCTCCTAACAAACCACACATCAATGGAGAGATTATTTATTCAGCTTCCAGATGATGTATACATCTCAATTTTAAAGAAACTGACACTTATGACTGGTTTTGTGGTCACATATATAAATAATTTTATTTTATTAGGTAATATTAGGCCTTAACAATGTGATATAAAGTTTTTATTGATATGTTTAAACTACTATACCTCTAATTATAGAAGTATTATTTTGATAAATGGAGCAGCCACATTTATTTCCTTTAATGTTAGACAAGATTTCCTTCCTGAACTCCTGCCCTATGCCCCTCTGAGGTCATGACCCCGTGCGTGCAGTGACCTGTGAGCTCGGCCATGTGTTCCTGCGGGATGCCCATGACCCCGTGGCAGGCCTGGATCTGCTGAGCCACCAGTGGTTTGGTGGGAGCCATGAAGACGATCTTGCCGGCGGGGAACCAGCGGTAGAAGTTGTACATGAGCACGGAGGCGATGAAGGTCTTGCCGAGGCCGGTGGGGAGGCACACCAGCGTGTTCCGCAGCAGCGCCGCCTCCGAGATCCGCAGCTGGTACTCGCGGAGAGGGTAATTAACAGGGTAGATCCAGACGCGGCCCGCCGAGGGGTCGAAGCCCGGCTCCGGAGCGGCCTGCAGCGAGCGCTCGGCCTCGTACACAGCCACCAGCATCACATCATCATCATCCTCCTCTTCATCAGGAGCCGCTGACGGATCTGCGGGTAAATCAATATTCAATTATCATGTGATCTCCTTCAATGCTTTTAGAATCTTTACTTTGCTTTAAAATATAAGCTTTATATTAACATATTTTAATGACAGTATATTAATTAAACAAAATTCATTAATCAGAAATAACCAGAAAATAGTACAAACGTTGCTAGAGTGGTTGTTTCTAACAAGTATTAAATATTTTAGCTTAAGTTTTTGTATCAATACTGTGTGCCTTTTCACCCAGTCACACCTCATACATTTATAAGACTGTTCAAAACAGAAGATAAATTGACTTGTATGATTTACTTTCACTCAAAAATCTGTGAAAATCAAACGTAAATTTCTTCTGCAATCATAAAAAGCACGTTTTTTCTTCGGTTGTACCCTTAGTTAGTGTTAAAAGTGTTAGCACTTGTGTGAAACTGCTGTAAATGAGGATGCTGTTGATAAATAAAGTCATAAATAGAGTTTCTGTATCAGTTAGCTTCTAGAATCTCAAAGAGCTCAGCGCTGGTGCGCATGCGCCAGTGTGTTGGTCCTCTCGAGTTTTTCTCAGTCTGAGTTCTCGGGTTTGTTCTGACTCTTCGTGTCTAATGTTTTCTCAGGGTGTTGAGTTCTGGGTTTTTCTGGAGCACACACCTGGTCTGCGCGCTGGTTACTTGCTCTGGTCTGCTGCGGCCCCAGGACTGGACATAACGTTCTCTGATTAGCGTTCATTGTATAGCATCACCTCCTCTCTTCATCTTCGCGTGGATATTAACTCACAAAACGCGGATAAATCCTGTCAGAGCGAACATACCGCGACGACATCAGACGCGCTGTAATTATTACGCTCATAACCGAACACCAAAAAGCGGCTTTTTAATATTACAAACAAACGTAAACACAGCAGAGCGCGCGAAACGGCCACTCGAATGTGGCGCGTACGGCTGGCGTCACCGTGCGTCAAAGAGCGAGCGTGCGTGCGCGTGCGCAGACGGGGAAAGCGTGTTCAGACGTCCATGACGTTCCCTTTCGAGGTTACTCAATAAAAAACCGGCAGAATACTGACGTTCTAGTTTCGATCCTCGTTTGTACGTTTATATCACTGTATAGATTAAAACGGGCTTTCACACTGAAATACGAGGAAACTCCAGCGGAAAAAATACTGTTTAATTAATTAACACAAGTTAAAATCTACAGAACTTGACTCTGTTACGGTTTCTTATTTAAAAGCTATAAGATTTATTTTATTCTATAGTCAGCATTTTATGTTTAGGTTTAAACATCTTTACTTTGATGTGGTTAGAAAAAGATAGAGTCGATGTCCTAGAAACTAAATATTCTCCAAATAATATTTTACACGTTTATAATATAGTTTTGTTAATGAAAGTGACTCATAATAATAACAAATATAAATATATATATATATATATATATATATAATATATATATATATATATATATATATATATATATATATAGTTAATAAAAAAGAACAATTAAAATATTATATTTTTAATATTACTGGTATAACTCTGATAATAAAATACAGTTATATTTTGATTAATTGTGCAGTTTGTGTAATGTTTTTTTTTTATTAAGAGCATTTCAGTAATAATAAATTATTTTATATTTTGCTATAAAATAATATATTTTTATTATATTATAGTATTATTGTGCAGAGTCAGTGTAATAGAAACTGAATATTACACATTTATAATAGTTTTTATTTTTCACTGTATAAAAGGTCTTTCTTCTTGTGGGTCATAAGGGGGGGTTTTTTTTTTGTGGGTGTGTGTTTTATTTTTTTAAAGTGTACATTAAAAATAAATATTCTGATTCTGTCTCTATCATCTGGGGCCTCACAAGGGGTTTATTTTTATAAAAGATATTTATATCCGATTTTTCTATGCTACTAGTCACAATATATAAAGAACTGATCATTTATTTTTAATCATTAAGCTCATCATAAGCATAAGCATAAGAATTAAATGACCTTGAATCAGAAAGTGAATTATTCTTTCACATAAACGAACGATAAGTGCAGAACGATCACAGAACACGTGTTTATAGAAATAAGACACTTTATTATATAGATAAATCTCTGATATAATTTACTGTGAAATCTCTTCAAGGCTGTTCTGAGTGACTGGCACTAAACAAGCGCTCACCCGTGTTCTTCTGACGCACTCACACACACACACACATCCTTCCTGCTCTAAACGCTGATTTACCTTGTTCTTAAAAACCCAACTATAAATTCAGTCATGCTAATAATCTAGGATGGGTCGCACTTAAAACAGGCCATAATGAAGTCAATATTCAGGAAAAAAAAATTGGGGATCAGTAAGAGTTATAAGTATAATAGCCTATGTATATTCATTCAGAAGTTTTAGATTGGTAAACATTTTGTATTACAGAAAAAACAGTAATCTTGCAAAATGTTATTACAATATAAATAATGGTTTCTATTTAATATCCTTTAAAATATAATTTATTTCTGTGATGTGCAGCTGTATTTTCAGCATCATTACTCCAGTCTTTCAGTCTTCAGTGTCACATGATCTTCAGAAATCATTCTAATATGATGATTTATTATCTGAATTATCAACAGTTGTGCTGAGAAATATGTTTTTGGAAACTGTGATACTTTTTTCAAGATTCTTTAATTAATAAAAAGTTAAAAAGAACAGCATTTATTCAACATATAAATATTTTTTCAACAATATAAATCTTGCTATCACTTAATAAATAAAAGTATTCATTTCTTTCAAAAAAAGAAAGAATAAAAAATCTAGGGGAAGCTGACCCCAAACTTTTGAACTGTAGTGTATGTTATTAGAAAAGTTTTTCTCAATTTACATATAATGCTCTTTTCTTTTTAACTTTTTATTCATCAAAGAATCCTGAAAAAAAAGTATCGCAAGTTTCCAAAAAAATCTGCAACAGTTTCAGCAACTGATAATAATCACCTCATATTAGAATGATTTTCTGTAAGACTCATGTGACACTGAAGACTGGATTAATGATGCGCCGGAAATACAGCTGCGCATCACAGAAATATATGGGTGGTGTTTAAATTTATGCAGGGGGTTAGAGGTAGAAAAAAACGTTTGTTTACGCCAGCATCAGTAATATTCCACAATATTACACTTTTCCCTGTATTTTTTGATCAAATAGATGCAGCCTTGATGCGCAGAAGAGGGGTGATTCAAGAAAATCATAAAGCTAGGTGTGGCGGGGAAAATCTATTTTTCCGCTATCATATAACCAAATTTTAGACCGCTAGTGTATATATACAGGGGCCTGTTACAGCAGGCGTTACACACATGCGAGCCTTACACAGACGTAATAATCTGAAAAACAAAAGGGGCAGGCAGGCTCGAACCTCCCTACTCAATTTTAACAAGGATCTGAATCATGTAACAATCCATACACAACGACACACACAGTTGTACAGGCACACAACACAGTGTGGCGTGGGTGACATACCTAACCTGGCGCTATCGCTCGATCGTACAAGCCACTGCCGGTACACAAACACAAATCGAAAATAAGCAAAGTGACAGGTGCATTGGCTAAACAGATACGTGTTGGAAATACATACAAACCGAGATCGCGTTCCATGGAAAGGCATCAAAAGTGGTGGTCGCTGCTCTAACTGCGCCTGAGGAGAGAGAGAGTGTTTATTCACACGTGGGTCAGAGAGGCGCTGTGGGTCCGGCCCTCAGGAGCTCGTTCAGGTCGCTCTGCACGTTTGCAGGCTGTGAAGCGGCGGCGCTCTCCAGCAGCGTCCGGCCCATGTGTGCATGCAGCGCTTCTGCCAGCGTGGCTGCGGCCGCCCGCACGTTCCCTCCGCTACAGGAGGAGCGGAGCAGCGTCCAGAGGAGCGGCAGGACCTTCTGCTCCACCAGCTGCGGCCTTCCGGTGCTTCTGCCAGCGTGGCTGCGGCCGCCCATAAACAAACACTAAAACCATTATGACTGGGCTCTGCTGATCAGATACATTCAAGGCTTCTTAAGACCAAGATAAAGGAAACTGAAATCAAATATTTTAAATACAAGACCACAAAACAGGAATGACAGAACATAAGAAGTCTTCTTTGTTTTCTTAGAACCTGATACAAATGAAGTCAGTTCATGATTAAGAAGTATAAACACCAGCCTGTATTTGTCCAGTGGAGTCAGGTGGCTGCAAGATATTGTGGGAAAAAAATGTCACAATTTTCAAAATCTAAATTTTTAAGTTTTCTGTACAACAGTTCTGATAAAAAATATATATATATATCTTCCAGGTTTGTTGGCGTGTGTTTGTAGGGGCTGCCAATTTGTGCTTAGACATCAACATGAATAATATACATTTAGTGAAGAGATTTTTTTTTTACAATAAATTAATAATAATTTGTCCAAATAATAATAATACTGCGGTGAACCGTTAACACGACAGGGAGGCCTTGAACATATAACTCATTAAAAAGGCCAAGGTTTAGATAAATCGTCTATTTAATTATGATAAAAGGCTGGAAAGTAATTTCTTGTTAGAAGGTGGTGCACACTATGCATAATATTTTAATTCAAAACAGCTGCCTTCGCCGCTTCATAATCACACTAAACCAAAGCTTGACTTAATTCAAGGGAAAACATGTTTTCACATACTCACTGACAAAGTTGTGTTCTTGTTGTAATCATAAACTCACGTCATTTTATTTGGGGTTAATTTATTAGAAAACAGACTTGTATCTTATGATTAGGATTTTGATGTTTAGAACAAGAACAGGAAATATGGAAGAGAGATTTGTATATTTTTGCAGTGATCCCCACCCGGTAGTCTGCAATGGCTTTAGGCTTCATTTCGGGAATTTCTGCTCTGATTTAGGAGTTTTTTAAGGCCTTATTTTTTGTTGTTTTGTGGAAGAGTGTAAAGCGAAGCTGCAGAAGCCTCGTCTGGACTGACCTGCGACTCTCTCGTGATGAGGTCCCGCTGGCTTTCCACTGCTCAGATACTGGCGTTGGAGCCAAGGCGCTGCAGCAGGAGTCCTGGTTTTTGTGCTGAAACACGAGTAAGCAAACAACACTGAAGATCCGCGTCAAAGGGGACCAGTCAGAGCGGAACTCAACTGCACCGATTTGTGCATCAGCAGCCTGCGTCGCCCCAGCGCGCCCGGTGGGAGATGCTGCTGTTCTACTTCGGGAGTGGTGGTGATATGGCCTCCACGGCGGGTCAGGATCAGGGATGTTTGAAAGCTGCGTGAGCCAGTACTGTCTCCGAGCGGAAGCGACGATGGGCTGAAGAGCCTGCTCCCAGAGCCCGCGGGTTCGCCTTTACTGTGTAGCTTTCCTGCAGGCCACGCGCCTTCAGAGCGTCACACACCTGCAGCAGAGCCAGCAACATCAGCATCATATTAGACAATAATCAAATAACTAAAAGCATCTAACACCCCACGCGCCTTCAGAGCGTCACACACCTGCAGCAGAGCCGAATAATTCCTGGATCAGTGGTTTAGTTGTCCTGCGGGGAACAGGCTGCGGATGACCAAGAGCCGGGTTCATCCTCGCAGTCTTTCACCCAGCTGATCGAATGGCCTTGATTCGCCTCCCTGAAAGTCTATTGGTAGTTGAGCAAGCGTCGTCATCACCAATTTTGGCCGGTCCTTTCGTTGTCTTTTTGACGTTCTGGTGTTCGGGTCTGTGTGGGTGTGTTTTGCTGCTTTACTCACCTGGAGCTCAGAGGCTCACGTGTGGAGGGACGTAGAGTCGCGCAGCAGCCCGCTGCACGCGGAGAGCGCCTTGCCCCGCGCCGACGGGCGCGTCCTGAGTATCATCTCCCCAAAACCTGGCACACACACAACACACAACACACAAGGGAGTGGGTTTGCTAACACTGAACTGGTGCCCGAAGACAGTCTCATCCTAATATAGACATCTTGTTTTTTTTATTAAAAACATCTGTGAATTGTGGGAGAAATAAAATAAATCACTGTTTCCTGTACAAAAATTGACATCACATCCAGACACACCCTGTACAATCCCACCTCACATCAGACACACGCCACTGACTGCGCCCACACGTCAATCAGACACCACCACACTGACCATCCCACACTCACATCAGGCAGCCCACTCCATGACCACGCCCACACTCACAGCAGACACACGCCCACTGACACGCCTCCACAATCACATCGGTAACACCCCACTGAAACACACCGCCCCCCCAACAAACCACGCACATCAGACCACCCCTGAACCCCGCCCCACGCCCGGACACGCGAGTCGCCCGCAATCACATCAACACATCCTGCCGCGCCCACACTCGCATCAGCCACCACTATGAACGCCTTCCCCACAATCACATCAGACACCCCCCCCCTGGACATGCCCACCATCACATCAGACACACCCATGAACACGCCCCACCTCTCATCAGACACCCCCCCCCCCCCCCACCCCCCGTACATGCCCACAATCACATCAGAACACCCCATGAAACACGCCCACATCACATCGACACACCCATGAACACGCCCAAAACCTCACTTCAAACAACGACCCAGGAACAACGCAAAACACTCCATCAGACCACCCCCCCACCAACCCTCACCCCCCCCCCGGACATGCCCACAATCACATAAGACAGACAATGCACACGCCCACAATCACAGCACACAAGCCCCAGGAACACGCCCCCACATCACATCAGACAAAGAACAAACAAGAAACAACAAAAGAAAAGCAACCAAACAATGAATAAGAACACACCGTTCACACAACACACCAAAGGAAAGCTTTATAAGAGGACTTCACGTTGGAGGGGCAACGGGAGATTAAGAGAAGCACAGAATCAAAATATTATAAAAAAGTTGGAAGTTGAAAGAATTTAAAAGGAAAGTGGAACAGGGTACCGGATAATAAATGATTTGGTTAAAAAAGCAGAAATATATAGTATACAAATAATGTAGATAAAGATCTGATTTTCAAAAAGTGGCACTTTTTTTTAAACCGGTATGTTTGTGAAAACATTGGGTGGAGAGTGAGAACGGGGGTCTCTGATGGCGGCAGGGATTGAGAAGAGATGAACTTCTCACAGCAGGGTATTACAAAGTCACGGTCGACGACAAAAAAAACACGCAGCATCTGTCGTCGAACCAAAGTACCTGAGAGGAGAACAGGAGCCAACGACAGCGTGAAGCATCTGAGGCACTGCGGATGGCGTCAGGCTGTGTGACCTCGGACCCCTGCAGCCGCTCACCGGGCCTCCTGAGAACGAGTCCTAGCAACCAGCTTAGCAGACGGCCGGCAGGATGCGCTTCGGTTGCACATCCTTTAGCATCCAGGTCACACAAGACGAGCGGCTGCACGCAAGCCCGCTCCAAAATTCAGAGCTACTGTAGACGATGAGCCCCGACACGTAACGCCGTACTTGAGTTATCCGAATGAGCCTTGAGAATGGAACACACACGCAAATCGACGAGCATTACAAAAACAACATCTCCCAGCCCTGTGGCATCAAAAACAGTCAGAACATAAAATAACAGGTTGGGATGGAACAGTCAAAGTTTTGTCATTTACGGCTCATATTAGTCTGATAAAGTGAGAATATGGTTTAGTCCCCCGGCGAAAAAAAAAAAAGCTTCAGGGTTCATTCAAATAAATAGAAATGTGGAGCACTGCAGATGCCTGAATTTATTATATGAAATTCTGCTTGCTTGTGAGTGTAAATCAGTGAGATCTTATAACGTTTAGAGCAGATCTAAATATCAGTCCTGTGCTTGCTAATATCTGCAGTAAATGTCTTCCAGGGATTTGATAGATGAGTAAAGGATCCAAACAATATAAATGCAGTGATTGACTCAGAGCTGATAAGAAATAAAGGCTCCTCAGAAGATGTGAGATGTCTGGAGGCCTTGTGAAAGATTCAGCTCCTCGCCGATGAGGAACCCGTGAAAGTTAAGCATCTCTGGAAACAAACGCCTCCGCCAAAGATCCTGATAGATCAGATTTGAGGACTCTAAAACGATGATTGATGGAAGAATCCAAGCTAAAGCTGAAGCTGCTTCAGGCCAGTAAGCGTTCATCTGGGAATATTACTGCAGTTTATTCCTGACGCGTCACTTGATCAAACAGGGTTTTGCGAATCACACCAGCGATCTGAATCACTCCGAACCTCAGCTGTTAAGCCCGCTGATAGCAGATTAGAGTGTTGATAGTGTGGAGTGTGTGTGTGCATGATGTTGACGCAGGTGAGGAGAGTTGTTTCTGGCACAGAGTCCCTCCGTAGTGAGCAGCGCGCATCATTCTGCGCTGTGAACGCAGAGCAGTGATGCACCATGCTGTCCAGCGCTCGCGGCCACGTCCCTGTCTGGATGAAGGCGTTGCATTATACAGTCTTTGCTGGCCGAAAGAGCATCTTGAACAGTTAGCGTCCCAGCTCCTGATCCATTCCATTACATGGCAGCGTGTGTCCGGCGGAACATTCTCCTCCCAGCGTCACCACCAGCCACACGGGGACACCCGTCCGTGAGCAGCAGGTTACGAACCTTCATCAGAAGGAACACACACAGGTGACGGTACTAGCCTTGCAACCGCTCAAACGAGCTTCATAACTGATACATTTTGCCAACATTATGTTTCCATACCACCTATTTGTTTTATGCACAAATTTGAGCAAATAGCACATATAAAAATGTTGGATGAAAACGACAGAGTGCGCAAAGAATGCACATAAAAACCTTATGCACACATTGAGTAGGATAACGTTTTTTGTTGGGATGAGAAAAAGTATGGTATAAACTACGATGCAAGCACTGAATAGAATTCCTTCCATTTTCTTCCTGACTCGACTCTGAAGACCACAAGTCCTTCATCATATATGAACTGTATTATATTCGGGCTTTCAGATACTGTTCTCAGTTTTATCAGGACAAGTGACGATGATTTTTTTTATTCTACCTCTGACTCGTTGGATTGAAAACTGTTTTTATTCGCAAATGTTCTTATGTGATGTTTCCAGTTTTGCGCAGAAAGTTAAAGATTCGAAATCTTTGGATGAGAAACACAGCTATGGCTTGAATAAACTAAATTTGAATTTTGTACTTAAATATTATCAATATTTAAATTAAAGGCTTGCATCGAGCAAAATAGTACTAATGCAGAAATAAAATAACAAGTATCTTTGGGAAACGAAGTTCATAATGTTTAAAATAATGTTTATAAACCAAAATAATTAATTTATGGCTGCCTAAACAATTAATAGAACCAAACACTTTTTTTTCATTTTAAAAAACATTAGAGATTGCATAGTGGGCGATGAGGGATAAAAAAAAAACCGCCATAAAGTCTTGAGGCATGTTTGATTAAAAGTTGAACGGATGCTATTAATTTTAAAAGGCGTTCTAAACACGTGGCTGGCGTTGTGCGAGATCCCCTGCTCGAGTGTAACGAGGATAGATGTCCCTTTAGAAAAATGCAATAAATAGGACCTTTTTGTTGGGTTTTTGCCTGCAGATCTTCTCCCACACTGATGTTCTCTTTTTTTTTTTTACAATATTTTGAATAAACTGCTCCATCTAGTGGGTTATGATAGGTTTAACAAAGCATAAAATGCTATTTACACCCTCATCACATCGCACTGATAAAGCCGCCTGACACACACCTAAAATTAAAATGTAACGTTTTTGCATTCGAATGTGGATTTTTACTTTGAATTCAACAGATATTAAAAATTAGAAATTTTATTGTCCTGTTTATCACTGCGAAGCTGCTCTGAAATGATCTGTGTTGTATAAAGTGCTATATAAATAACGATGATCTGTGAGTGTGAGTGGCTGCGCTGACTGACAACTCCCTGAACCATGAGTTCGAGACACACGTCATGAATCCTTCCTCATGAGGACGTCAGGATGGTACTGACGCACCAAGCTAACGCAGGAAGGTCATCCCTCGATCTTCTTCTCCCTTCATGACGAACATACCGAGAACCTTCCCGATCTCTATTTGTGTGTGATGGAAAGCACCCGCTTCTTGGTAATCTGTAACTGGTTTTGTATTCCCCACCCGAGTGATGACGAGCACACCAGTGTCGAAGCTGAACACACTCACCAGTCGTCTGAGGACATCAGTCTGAAGCTCTGCGTCAGCGCCAGCTCCGGTTTAGAGAAGGGACGCAGCTCCGCCTGATCCTGACCCTCTTTCTTCAGACTCCCAGAGATCAGCTCATCTGATGGACACACAACACTTTATTATGATCCACACGACACACTGAGAACCATAAACCTCAGCGACACCCTGGTTATATCTGACATGACATTATGAAGTCTGAAGAGAGCTTTTATACAAAACCGCTCGCGGAGCATTTGACCCCTGGAACTGAACACAACCTTTCTGACCAAGAGGAGACAGATCTACAATATAATTTATTTCTGTGATGTGCAGCTGTATTTTCAGCATCATTCCGCCATCTTCATGGTGTCACATGATCTTCAGAAATCATAATAATATGATGATTTGCTGCTCAAGAAACATTTCTGATTATTATCAATGTTGAACACAGTTGTTATTTTTGTGGAAACCATGATACATTTTTTTTTTCAAGATTCACAGATGAATAGAAAAGTTCAGAAGAGCAGCATTTATTTGAAATAGAAGTCTTTTTTTAAAGAGATAAATGCCTTTTACTGTCACTTTTCATTATTTTGAATAGCATTCTTGTTGAATAAACACAGTCTCTTACTGACCGCAAACTTCTGAACAGTAATGTAAAGTCTGAAGTAAGTGTTTACTGTTGGCTGCACACACAGTGTGTGACGTGTTTGTTTTCTCTCTCACGCGGAGCTGTGGTCTCGCAGGGGGTCTGATCCGGTTTCAACACTAGACACTCGTTCTCAGCCGTGGTGCTGCAGTTCCTATGGGCAGGCTGGGCGGACTGGGGGCGGGCTGGGGTGGGCGGGGCTTAGACACTTCACTGGATCCTGCGGTCCGGTCGGGGGCCTGGAGGGAAGATCATCATCAGAGAGCGACCCGCCATCCCGTTCAGACTCAACGTCTGGAAACAAACCCAGAAACACTGGGCACAGAGACGACAGATGAGCTGCTGAACCCATCACTGCTGCTGACCCTCCTCACCTCTCACATCAATATCGATGAGCACGCACGTCTCACTGGGTCCGGAGCGGGGGGGCGTGTCCTGCTGCTGCGAACCAGACGCCGCTGATTGGGCATTTTGGTCGCTCGAGATCCTGGAAGTCTGTCCCCCCTCTTCTCCTGTAACGCACCACAGATCACGGTGACTCCACAAGTTTATTTGTGTTTATTGTGTGCAAAAAAAAACCCTATTTAAAAAGGGCAGCTATTATGTCTTTTTAGAATGTGTCTGTGAAGTTTCAGCTCAAAAATACACCACAGAAAAATTATTATAACAGCTGGAAAATTATTATTATTCAGCTGCTCGAGCACGGAGACAATGGGCTGTCAGTCAGCGGCTGTGGGGCGGGGCCTAAGCAATGTGATGTCACATTGCATAGAGAATCAAAAACGGCTTGGCTAGTGAGACTTAGGTTTTTATCATTGTAGGGCGGTTGTGTTGCATGTAAAAATGGATTTTGCATAATAGGTGTCCTTTACCATTATAGAACATATTAAAATAATTAAAAAAATGAATGTCATGATGCTCCTTGTTTGAGACGCACCTGAGTGACCGGCAGCTCCTCCGGGTCAGAGGACTGCGTCGGACTCGACGAGGGCGCTGGTAAGGCGGGGGTTTTACCCTGCCGGTCGCACTGCTCAGAGAAGACCCCCACACTGAACGACTGGGCAGAACAGCCGAACCGAACCATCCTGCAAACACGAGGAAGAAGACGATCGAGGGGTGAGAGCGCGGCCTGCGCTTTAGATCAGCGTGGTCAGTAAAACGCGGTGCATACTCACCTCGTCCCGATCACGCCCTCCGACACTCACACTACTGCACGGACACGGCGCTGCTGAGATCCTGAGAGAAACACGGCACCACCTCACACGTTTCATTCTCTACGTGTGATTAAATAATTTAGAATCTTAAAAGTTTGGTGAAAGCAATCTCTTCTGCTCACCAAGACTGCATTAATTTGAAGAACCGGTCAAATATTATTACAAAGCTGCTTTCTATGTAAATATATAGTTAGATGTAATTGAACTGTGATACACTACCATTCAAAAGTCTGGGATATAATATTTTTTTTTCTCCAAAGATGCACTAAATGGATCAAAAGTGCCAGTAAATACATTTATAATGTTATACAATATTTTCTATTTCGCCTGTTCTTTTTTAACTTTCAATTAATCTGTGAGATCCTTGAAAATAAAACATGCATCACTGTTTCAACAAAAATATAATCAGAAATGGTTTTCTTGAGGGCAGTTAATCATCAGATTAGAATGATTTTCTGAGACATGTGACAACCGACGGACTGGGGAGAATGATGCGGAAAATACAGCTGCGCATCCACAGAAATAAATTACAGTTTAACAGATATTCACATAGAAAACAGCTGTTTTAAACTGTAATAATATTTCAGTGTTTTACTGTAATTTTATCACACAAATGAGCAAAGAAGTGTTTTAATTGGTAATGTATTAAAGGAGTGCTGTATTGGACGCACCTTTAGCGGGTCTGAGAGCGCGGAGCGGCTGGCGGCCGGTGGCTCTGATCTGCGGTGATGATGATGATGATGATGATGATGTCATGTCGCTGGGCTTCTCCTCGTCTGGAT
Organism: Cyprinus carpio; assembly: GCF_018340385.1. Taxonomy (NCBI): domain Eukaryota; kingdom Metazoa; phylum Chordata; class Actinopteri; order Cypriniformes; family Cyprinidae; genus Cyprinus; species Cyprinus carpio. The sequence continues at coordinate 31,758 of NW_024879333.1, forward strand.
CTAACGATCTGTTCGAGTAAACGAGTCTCTGACCGATCACACTCACATTCCCATCAGACAGACTCTTCTCCTGCTGCGTCACACCTGTAACACACACAGAGGACACGTAACACACACCGTCTGACATCACGCATGCTCCTGTGCTTCACATACACACCTCGAGCGCTGGCGTCTGCTGTGACGCGTCTTCCTGATGACACTCGTGGTTTCACAGCAGAGGTCACAGGGCTACAGTCATGAAATAAACCAGAAATGAGAGTTAAAACTACTGTACAGTGTCTGTTAGCACACACACACACACACACACAACACACACACACACGTATGCATAGATTTACCTTACAAGTGAATTAGTGCACCGCTCCGTTCTCAGATGAACGTTATAATAAACCCAAGCTCACAGCAATATGCAGAGATGGAGTTTGAGATGTAAATGATAAGAGTTTATGTGGAGCAGCATTTACTGTGAACGGAGCTGCTCTGACACACACACACACATGCACGTAACCTACACACACTTAAATAATTAAAGAGCACATATTAAACCTGCATTGCATATATTTATTCAAAAGAATCTTACCGTTTGTTAATTCACAATAGCGTTATGATTTTTAAATGGGTTTAATACATCATGAAGCCTTGGAAAACGGTCTAATAATGCGTTTCATGGGTTCTCGTCCGAGGAATGCGACACTTCCGGTATCGAGGATTTTTTAAAGTCAGTTACTCAAACTGAATCGAGGAATCATGACAGCTCTAATTAAACCCATGAATCCATTCAGTAACAAAACAAATCTGTGTTATTTTGTAGTATTCGACAATTAAGTGCAATAAAATGCAAAAGTCAATTTAGTATTCAAGCTTTTAATTGACCAGCAGCTTTATGAGTTGTTTAAAATCGCTTGAATGTTTAATCCGTAAGGTTTAAAACTTGCAAATGTTAGTGAGGGCGCAGCACTACGATAGAGACATATAACCAAATCTGTGAGTTTGTATGTCTGTCTCCATTAAGTGTACGAAATGATCGAAGACGGAGAATGACCGCCTTTATGAGTGGGTTGATCGGGGGCGATGTAATGCCAGAGGCTTAACTTCAAATGTGAGGAGGCAGACTCTGTGAGAATAGAACCAATCTCTGAGTTCACGCGTGTCTAGGGGACTATGGATCCGCGCTCAGAGCGACTGCGGTGCCTTGGGCGTCTTGCCGGCGCGTTCCTCAACGAGGCAAGGAGGGTCCTGCATCGAACAGAGAACCAACAGCTCAGAGTCACACGGTCGCTGAGCCCCCACCCCACCGCCCCAACGAGCGACAAACACATCTACAGAGACACACACCACGCCACACACACACACACCACACACCAGAGAGACACACACATACACACACACACACACCACACACACACACCACACACACAGAGAGACACACACATACACACACAACACCCACACACACACACACACACACACACACAGCACAACAAACCAAACACACACACACACACACACACACACACAACACAGACACACACACAGACACACACACACACACACACACACACACAAACACAGAGTACACAACACACACACACACACACACACACACACACACACACACACACCACCACACAACCAACTCTCTCTCTCACACATACACCACACACACACACACACACACACACTCTCCTTCTCTCACACATCACACATACACACAGAGACACACACACCACACACACCCATAGACACACACACAAACACACACTTTTTCTCACACACACACACACTCTCTCACTCACACATACAAACACAACGACACACACACACCCACACACATGCTCTCTCTCCTCACACATACACACACGCACAGATACACACACACACAAAAAAAACGGGGGGGGGGGGGGGGGGGGGGGGGGGGGGGGGGGGGGGAACCCCCCACCCGACAACACCACAACAAACAAAAGAAAAAACAAAACACACAACACACACACCACATAACACCACACACACCACACACCCTTCTCTCTCTCTCACACCATACAACCACACACCACCACCACACACACACCACACACACACACAGCAGCTCTCTCTCTCTCTCACACATACACACACACACTACACAACACCACACACACACAACACTCTCTCTCTCTCTCACAAGTACACACACCCACACACGAGACCCACACACACACACAAACACACACACATAGAACACACCACACACACAAACCTCTCTCTCTCTCACCATACAACAAACCAAAAAAGAGCCAACAAAACACAACCACCCACACCAACACTCTCTCTCTCACAGCATACACACACACACACACACGACAACACACACACCACAGAGACCACACACACAACACACACTTCTCTCTCTCACACAACACACACCCCCACACACACACACAGATACCCCACACACACACACAACACACTCTCCGTCTCTCTCACACATACCCACACCCACACACACACACACCGATACACAGCACACACACACACACACACCACACACACTCTCTCTCTCACGACATACACACCCACACACACACACAGATATAACACACACACCTCTCTCTTTCACACATACACACACACCCACACACACAGACAGGGAACACACAAAACACACACACACACACACACACACTCTCTCTCTCACATACACACACACACACACACTCACACACACAGAGAAACACACACACACACACACACACACACGACACTCTCTCTCGTCACACATACACACACACACACACACACACACGATATACACACACACACACAACACACACACACCTCTCTCGCTCCAACATACACACCCACACACACACACACACACACACCTCCTCTTGTCCCAGTGTCTAGATCCTCCGGCTTCTCCTGCGCCCGCTGCTGACCGTCCAGATCCAGGTGTTTGTCCAGTAGCCTTGAGTCTGCTGTGTGTTGTGACTCTGACGGGCGTATGATGCCCGCACAGCGTCGATGAGGCCCCGGAGATGAGCTTTCTTGAAGCTCACCTCACCTGTGACATCATCATCAGAGGCTCGTTAACGAACAGCATGTGTGAAGAGAAATGACATGGAAATGCAACTGATGACTGATGCGAGTTTGTTTACATTTTTTTACATATTCTGTTCTTACGGCTGTAATATAATTATTGTTGTCAAGCAATTACTAGTTATAAAATGAACTGCACATCAACTTTATCAACTGAAGTCATTATGCAGTGACTGATAAAAAGCTTTGAAATAAACGCATTGGTTTCTAGCAGCTCTGGAGGTGTTTTGTAGAGAGTGGTCGTAATGCTGACCAGTAGCCGTCGCTCCTGCGGTGAGGGCTGATGTCCATGTTTTGTATGCCATGTGCTGGACATGGACAGCGAGGGGGTCAGCGTGTTGATGTCTGTGGTGGTAAGGTGAGGTGTGCAGACTCATTGCTTGGCGGGGTCAAGCGAGTGCGAGGCAGCAGGAACGAAGCCGGAGGTGATGAGTTAGTCGGTAAGGATAAGGTTTCGCTGCTTGCCGCCCGACAGAAACCGACTCGTCTTGGACAAAACCTGTGAAAGAAAGTCACACTCAGTGTTCTGTTCAGAGATAAATGACAACGTGACCACACCAAAACAATGACTTAAGATCCCACTTTGGTCCTTCATAGAGTTATCATCAACTAAAACTATGGAAAACATTTTTTGTTTGTTGCTGACATAAAATAAAATCTATATCTGTAACCCTGCAGCACAGAAGCAGTCATCAGTAGCACAGGTAGATTTTGTGGCAATAGACCACAATGCATTGTAGGAGTCCACAATTATACATTTCTCTTTTTTATGACAAAAATCATTAGGATATTAAGTAAAAAGATCATGTTCCATGAAGATATTTAGTAAATTTCCTACCGTAAATATATCAAAGACTTAATTTTTGATTAGTAATATGCATTGCTAAGAACTTCATTTGAACAACTTTAAAGATGATTTTCCCTCAATATTTAGATTTTTTTTGCTCCTCTCAGATTCCAGATTTTCAGCTAGGTGTATCTCAGACAAATATTGTCCTCCTAACAAACCACACATCAATGGAGAGATTATTTATTCAGCTTCTAATGAGCATAAATCTCAGTTTCATAAACTCGACCCTCACTTGACTGGTTTGTGGTCAATGGTGCACATATTAGATTAAAACCTTATTAAACTGAACAAAAAATTTAAAAAGGTTGCCGTGGCAACTAGCTACTGCTAAGGCACTAAAATTACTAATGAAACATGAAAAAAAAAAAGCATTACAACTGAAAATAAGTTAAGCACAAATGAGTGACAATACTAAAATGTTTAACTAAAATACAAAAAAAAAAAGTTAAATGAAAAAGATCATTCAAACTATAATAAAATAAATAAAAAATGCTAAAAGTAACACTGGTTCTAATTCATTATGGTTCCCCAGCTGTGCCATCACGTTTTTAGCTTTGTGGTCCTGAAACCTGATATATGAAAGCATCCACCTTTCTGAGCCTCCAGAGGTACTGGCCGCTTTGAAAAATGTCTGGGATCCCCGAGTCCAAGCGCTCCCGGCTGCGGCGGCAGTCGAACCCAGACACCTGCAGGTCCGGCGTGGAGACAGCAGAGGTTCTGATGGACCTGGACCAGAACAGAAAACCGGACGGTTATCTGAGGTCTGTGTGCTTCAGCCGACTTCATCAATGTTACTATCACCATATCACGGTTAAGAGTTATCGATGCCTTCATAAAAAGTCGTCCAGCACTCCAGTCGCTTCATATAATAATAAACTCATGAACGATGACGGACGGGCCTCTGCTGTGTTCACGAGCTCAGACTGTCCTCATACCTGAAGAGGGTCTTACTGTAATTCTGGCTTCCATAGTGCTGACTGAGTCTCGTGGATGAGGACGATCTTCACTGATAACATCTGGAATAAACAAAACAACCCCCATTCATCAGTCTTCACCCACACCGAGTCCTCATCTCAAGGACTGAAACCTCTGATGTTATTCCAACCCACTCATCAGAAGAAACTCTTGAAAACATTAACGCTTGAAAACCCGCTCAACACACAACACTGCTGCTCTTCCTCAGCAATTCCTGTCTTGTTGTTTTCTTAAAATCAAGAACAAATATCTACTAATGGAGACAGAAAAAAATAGGGGAATGGTAAAGAAGCTGAGCTGCTTCAGTCAGTAGAGTTCATCTGGGGCTCTATTGCGTACAGTTATTCTGAAACCTTTACTTGATCACGATGCTCAAGGGATCTGACTTTGAGCTGAAGCTGGACGCTGTGCAGTTACACTAAAAAGAGCTCTGACGCTGGATAAAACACTCTC
>NW_024879333.1:48110-115610 GCF_018340385.1 Cyprinus carpio
CCATCCAATATGACTAAGTCCCATCCAGCCAAAAACACTAAGTCCAACCAATATGATTAAGTCCCAACTAGCCACATATGACTTAGACAAACTCACCCAAAAACACTAAATAAAAACTATATGACTAAGTTCCAACCCATATGACTAAGTCCCAACCAACACACCCAACACAAAATATTAAGTCCAACCTACACATATAAATACACCACCTCCAAAAAAAAAAAAAAAAAAAAAAAAAAAAAAAAAAAAAAAAAACAGCTGTATAGAGAAACTCAACCCTAGGGCTGATCAGCTGTATAGAGAAACTGAACACTAGCCCTAGCACACTGAAACTCAACCCTAGGGCTGGAGCTACGAAACTCAACCCTAGCCCTAGAACTGCAAAACTCAAGTAAGTGATCAATGCTATATCTCGGCACCTGGTGAAGCTAGAGTGATGAAACCAAGTGCAATCGACTGGGCATCATCCAATTAGTATACACACCAAATTTCAGCTCTCTAGGTACAACAGAACTGAACGATCAATACCATATCTCAGCACCTGGTGGCGCTAGAGCAACGAAACCAAGGGTAATCGACTGGGGGGGCCACAAGGAGTATAATAAACCAAGTTTGAGCACTCTAGCACGTACGGGTCACGAGATATGGGGGGGTCGACCACTTCATAAGTGACCACTCTTCGCATTTATCTATATAACCTAACCCTATCTAATCTAACCCTAACCTAACCCTAACCTAACCCTAACCCTAACCCTTCTAACTCTAACCTCGCAAAACCTCTAACCCAAACCCTAACTCAAAACCATCAAAACCACTCAAAACAAACACAAACCCTACCAAAACCACCAAAAACCTAACCAAAACCACTCCAAAAACCACTCCACTCAAAAACACTCAAAACCCCACTCAAACCACTCAAAAAACACTCAAAAAACACTCACCAAACCACTCAATATAAATCAATAAAAATCAATAAAAACTAATAAAAAACAACAACCCTACCAAAACCACCCAAAACCTACTCCAAACCACACCCAAAAAACACTCACCAAAGCACTCTCAAAACCACTCAACCACTCAAAACACTCAACACTCAAAACCCTCAAACCAAAACCACTCCAAACCACTCAAAACCACCAAAACCACTCAAAACCAACACAAACCCTACCAAAACCACCCAAAACCTAACCCAAACCACTCCAAAAACACTCAAAACCACTCAAAAAACACTCAGTCCAACCCACCCAAAACACTAAGTCAAACCAATGGCTAAGTCCCAACCAGCTTATATGACTAAGTCAAACCCACCTAAAAAAACTAAGTCCTACCTATATGACTAAGTCCCAACCAGCTTATATGACTAAGTCCAACCCACACAAAACACTAAATCCAACCAATATGACTAAGTCCCAACCAGCCACATAACTATGTCCAACCAATATGACTAAGTCCCAACCAGCCACATATTACTGAGTCCAACCCACCTAAAAAAACTAAGTCCAACCTATCTATATGACTAAGTACCAACCAATATGACTAAGTCCCAACCAACTTATATGACTAAGTCCAACCCACACAAAACACTAAGTCCAAACAATATGACTAAGTCCAAACCAGCTTATATGACTAAGTCAAACCCACCCAAAACACTAAGTCCATCCAATATGACTAAGTCCCATCCAGCCAAAAACACTAAGTCAAACCAATATGATTAAGTCCAACTAGCCACATATGACTTAGACAAACTCACCCAAAACACTAAATAAAAACTATATGACTAAGTTCCAACCCATATGACTAAGTCCCAACCAACACACCCAACACAAAACATTAAGTCCAACCTACACATATAAATACACCGCCTCCAAAAAAAAAAAAAATAAGGAAAAAAAAAAAAAAAACAGCTGTATAGAGAAACTCAACCCTAGGGCTGATCAGCTGTATAGAGAAACTGAACACTAGCCCTAGCACACTGAAACTCAACCCTAGGGCTGGAACTGCGAAACTCAACCCTAGCCCTAGAACTGCGAAACTCAAGTAAGTGATCAGTGCTATATCTCGGCACCTGGTGGAGCTAGAGTGATGAAACCAAGTGCAATCGACTGGGCATCATCCAATTAGTATACACACCAAATTTCAGCTCTCTAGGTACAACAGAACTGAACGATCAATACCATATCTCAGCACCTGGTGGCGCTAGAGTAACGAAACCAAGGGCAATCGACTGGTGGGGGCCCCAAGGAGTATAATAAACCAAGTTTGAGAACTCTAGCACGTACGGGTCACGAGATATGGGGGGGTCGACCACTTCATAAGTGACCACTCTTCGCATTTATCTACTCTAAACAAACATGGCTGTAGCAGAAATCCTAACTCATTCTACCCCTGATAGTTTGAAACCTATATACCCTATATCCATTACATCTATTGTATTATAAATAATGGATTTAAAAGGATTTCTCTTTGTCTTGGGGGGGGGGGGGGGGTGTTGTGGGCCTGGGCTGTGGGGCTCTGCTCGAACGGTGAAAACAGGTGGCCATTAGGAGTATAAGAAGGACAGTGCATTGCTAACCCTAACCTCCTATGTTTCAGCTTCTGGATCTCATTCGTTCCTAACCACCTTAGGTTTGAACCTTGGACGTTTCATTCCTCACACTAAATCTCCCAGCCACTGTTGCTGTGCAGACCTAGGAGAAAGAGCCCTAATCTCTCTAACCCCATTTTGGGATTTTTTGCATCAACAGAAAAGTATTTTTGGGCCCCTGGAAGTCGAAGAGTGGTGTCCAGTAAACAGGTGGCCATCAGGAGTATAAGAAGGACAGTGCATTTTAAGAGTTTGAATTATGCTTTAGCTTTTTGATTTAATTTTTTCCTAACCTAAGGTAAGTGTAACCCTAATCGCTGCAGTTTATCATCAGCTATAGCACACATGTATGTGCCAAAGCACTTAACAAAGTGATCCTCACTGTATCAGCAACTCTACAGTTACTGTCTTTAAATAAAGCCGCAGAACATCAGTATTTGAGGCTCATCATTGAGTGATGCCCAGGTTCTACTCTCCAGCACACTGGTGACCCACAAAACTACATTAACAGATCTCTCTTGTGCAAAATAATACAGTTCAGTTACATAATTACTCTCCTTATAGATAACACCTGCTGTTGTTATGTTTCTTATTTGAGCATTAAAATAACCTCTTTGTAAAGAACCCTTCTTTTCCTTTGGGAAGTTGTGGCCTAATGGTTAGAGAGTCGGACTCCCAATCGAAGAGTTGTGAGTTCGAGTCTCGGGCCGGCAGGAATTGTGGGTGGGGGGAGTGCATGTACAGTTCTCTCTCCACCTTCAATACCATGACTTAGGTGCCCTTGAGCAAGGCATCGAACCCCCAACTGCTCCCCGGGCGCCGCAGCATAAAATGGCTGCCCACTGCTCTGGGTGTGTGTTCACAGTATGTGTGTGTGTTTACTGCTCTGTGTGTGTGCACTTCAGATGGGTTAAATGCAGAGCACGAATTCTGAATATGGGTCACCATACTTGGCTGAATGTCACGTCACTTTTTTTTTTTTTTCATGATTGTGTAACATGATTCTGCAATGGTATCATGCTGCTGTTGCTATTCCTTGGAACTCTCTTGCTTTAAAGGGCGTGCCACATATTTTTCACTCTCATGAAATAAGTTAAAGTGCAAATTGTGCAATTTGACAGGTTACAACAGAACTGTGAACAGAACAGATTATACAACTCTAATAGGCTACAACAAAAAAAAGAAATTTCAAACAACTGTTTAGCAATTAAGGACTCTTTTATATTAATGTGTTTATTTTCTGTATGCAAAAAAAGCTTTGTACCAAAAGTGATTACAGCTAACCAGTAGTAATGTGTGTGCAATTTAGCAAAATTACCTCAAAAACCAGGAAATTAAATGCCTTGTAGGCAGGACAACAATCCTGTGGGAGAGTGGAACTCCCAAAGTATATGTATCTATAAACACTGGCAGACAAAAGATTGGAATAATTTACAGATTTTGCTCTTATGGAAAGAAATTGGTACTTTTATTCACCAAAGTGCCATTCAACTGATCACAATGTATTGTCAGGAATTTAATAATGTGAAACATTACTATTACAATTTGCCATAGATAGCTTTCTTGTCAGAACAACTTGATGATGTAACAGAAACTATGGACTCTCTCTCTTCTTTTAAATACAGTTGCTCCTTTACGCTTAAGGAAGGATAAGGAAAACAGTCTGACACCGTGGTATAATGAGCACATTCGCACCCTAAAGAGAGCAGCCCGGAAAATGGAGCACAGCTGGAGGAAAACAAAACTAGAGGTATTTCGTATTGCTTGGAGGGAAAGTAATCTATCCTACAGAAAAGCATTAAAAACTGCTAGATCTGATTACCTTTCGTCTCTTTTAGAAGAAAACAAACATAACCCCAGGTATTTATTCAATACAGTGGCTAAATTAACGAAAAATAAAGCATCAACAAGTGTTGACATTTCCCAACATCACAGCTATGATTGCCACCTTCAGAGAGGCAAATTAAGGGACACCCATTCATGACTGGATGGGATAAATTTTTTATTATTATTATTCATTTGTTCAAATTAGGGCTACATTTATTCGTCCCATTTTTATCTTTTTTATAATTTGTAAAAAATGTATATGACATTTTGTATATATTTATGATTAATATAAATGATAAATTAATAAATAGGTTCTAACATTAATTAGAATCTAATAATTTATCTGTCTAATAATGTCTAAAAATATAATAATTATGTCTACCATGCTCTGATAATGAATGGAATATTATATTAACAGACTATCCCAATTTTAATAAAACAATAGGCCTATACCTTGAAGCACAGATGTGTCTGTCACTTTAAATGTATGGTTCACCCAAAAATAAAAATGATATAAATCATAATTTACCCAGGCTGTTCTAAACCTGCTTAAAGTTCTTTCTTCTGTTGAACATAAAAGAAGATACTTTGAAGAATGTGGGTAACCCAACAGCTTCTGGTCCTCAGTAACTTCAAGAAAAAATCAAAAATAAATACAAATAAAATAAATTCTAAAATTCTGATTCTAAAATCAGAGTCCTTGGGGATTAGAAACTCTTTGGTTACCCACATTCTTCAAAGTATCTTCTTTTATGTTCAACAGAAGAAAGAAATTATTAAGGTTTGGAACAACTTGTGGGTGTGTAAATGATGACAAAATTTTCATTTTTGGGTGAACTATCCCTTTAAGTCAGACAGTCCAACCTGAGCAACTGAAATGCTTCTCTGCAAACTGCATGTTCATCATTAGTTACAGGATAGACACACTGATAACTTTCCTATTCATCCCTACGTCTGGAGAGTCTTGTGTTCAAAGGGCGTATGTGAGTGAGCTCTAGATGTTTTAAACCGCGCTGGTTTAGTGTTTCCACAATTACCATTTCTAATGCTGCAATACAGAAATGATGCATTTAGCAGCTTATTTAAACTGATAAATACCAAGCGTGTACATTGATTTGGTATGCAACTCAAGACTGGATTTTCCTCTCACACCAGAAGTACATGTAAGTATAAATTTACTGTAAGGTTTTAAATGTTAGATGTAGTGTCAAATGCATCTGCCTTGATGGATGTTATCAAAAGCATGTCACATTATTAATGGTAAAATGTTTACAATATAATGTATTTCAATGTTTTTCCCCCAATATTTTAAAGAGGCACACTGGAGCTCAAGGGAGTTCACACTGGAGTTGGTAAGTAAAAACTTAAAGTAAGCTAGTGAATGATGGCTTTCCCAGCATCGTTTAAAAAAAAAATAGTAAACTTGCTGTTCTTCCTTGGTAGTACCCTGAGGGTCTCAGGTCAGAAAAGGTGAGCTCTACGGATTGAACACAACATTGATATTGAGTTTTAGATTGTGTGGAGGGCTGTGAATGAAGTATTTTCTCATTGTTCTAATTAATGCTCTAGTACCTTGTGTGTCAGGTGGATGAGCCTCCAGCCGTCTCCGTTATGGTCTGCCTGAGACACTGGAGCTGAGATACATGGAGTGGGTAAGATTTGCTTGTTATATCTGCAAATGAACAAACAAAGGCCTGCTATATAAATTTCAGCATCCACGTTAACTAGGGGAATAATTTTGATTCATCCCAGTGGCTTGCTTCTAGCTAAATTTTAGGGGCATAAAATGGACTACATGAGCCCCAGAGACAGATCCCCAGCAGAGACTTGAGCAATTCACAAAACATCTTCAGGCTAAAAGTAGCTCATAAATCGTAGATTTAGGAGAAAATCTTAAAATTAATGGGCATCAGTCCTAAATTTAGGACTCCTAAATTTTTGTTCTAGGAGTATTTCACAAAGTGTTTTAGCGCTAAAATTAGCTCCTAAATCTGTGAAACGTTAGGAGTAGTGAAGAGGACTCCTAAGTCACTAAGACCAAATCTGAACTATCCTAAAATAGCTGTTGCCAGTAATCTACCTCGGAATATAAACATTTTAGAAACAATTGATCTCAATGAGCTTTTATAAAGGTATTGGCTTTGGTTTGGAGGTTATCCCAACTCCATTTTTTTATATCCTTATTAGGGTTACAAAAAGTAAAGGGAGACATAAACATCTTGGATAACACAGGGGTGAGTAAATTATCAGGAAACGTTTATTCTGAAAGTGGAGTAATTCTTTTAAAAACTGTTGCTGTCATACTCCTCACTGTAGCATGCAAAATACGTATTTAGTTGTGGGTTGTGTTTGCTCCGCACAGCTTTCTCCATCTAACCGGCTAACATCAATATGTTTGGGAGTCGTTGAGCAAAAAACTGTAGCATGCAAATTATTTATTTTGTTGTGGGTTGTCTTTAATAATTATGCACGCGGTGTACTGTGATATAGCAGCCCGGGCCAGTGCTGCCACCTTGTGAAACAACTGATTAGTGCAAAACTGATTCAGAGCACATGTGCAACCTGCATGGTTATGCCATGTTCCAGGCAACCCGTAACCTGTGTTTTTCCAACCTTCTACCCATGAAAGTGCACCAGAATGGCAGTCAAAACCGTGACTTCCCACCCGTGAACTCGTACTAGATCGATGTACTCCCAGTTACGAGCTCTGACGTCACATAGCCCGTGAAACAACAATGGCAGCCCCTACGGACAATATTGCCCACGGATGCAGTGTTTATGTAAGAGGTACATGCTGAGAAAAAGATTTTAGGACAATATAACATTGCAATAAATGTAATAATCTAGCTACAATTCCTTGCGCTCAGGCAGTTTGGCGTGACTTGCCTGGAACGCTACAAAGTCGTGAGTCATGGTTTAAAGTCGTGATTTACGGGCTCAAAAACCTGCCTGGAACGCAGCATTACAATAAATGGGTGGTGTCTGTACTCCTCTGATGATTAAATACAGGTCACGTGCACTGTTTGCATACTAGCGTTAGGGTTGGTTGATTTGGCAAAAAATGTAAATCTCCATTTTTTTTCATAATGTTTGTTACGATTTTTAACTAGTTGATTTACAACTACATCTTGTACAAACTTGTCTTATACCTATGTTTTGTTGATTTGTAAAAGAATGTTGATGTAAATTTTTTTAAATAATAATTGTCAAGGTTTTAAGGTAATTCAAATTGAAAATGACTGAAGGTATGACACCAGTAGACTTATTAACTATAAATGTTCTGTAAAAACAGTGAACAGCAGCTTTCAGTCTGTCATCATTATGCAAACATGAAATATCAGACATACAGTTGTAGTTCTTTACATATTTTTTATTCGATTGCACTGCTTTTACATTGTTTTTTCTGTGTAAACATGGATGTGTTTGACTGTTGCGCTCGCGTCTCTAGCAGCATCTCATAAAACCCTGCGCTCAAGTTAAAAGAAGTTCACTCCCATCTTCTTACATGTTTCCTATTCCACTGCCACATCACATCTTTATCAACACAAAAGCACATTCATCACTCTTTTCTCTACTTCATCGGCATATTGTCAAAGAATCTAATTCTAACGTTTGTTAATATTTATATTCAAAATCACAAATAAAAACATTAGACATTTGCTTTATTTATATTTATGTTATTGCTTTTTATCTGTTTTAACATTTCAAACATTAAATTCGAAGTAATGGATCAAATCTGAAAAATTGCATGAAATACATGAATTTTAGGACAGGTCCTGAAGCTTACATTAACAAATAATCCCTCTGCTACTTTTACAAAATGTCATTCTTTTCAAAAACTGTTCATATCTTATAGCAGAAACAACACAAATGTTTAGGAGATATTTTGTCTTCTCAGAACACAGGATTTGCAGTCTTCAGATTCCCAGCGCGTCTTCAGTCACCTGACATCCCAACAGAGCGTTCCCATCACACACACACTGAGACAGGCCGTCCACTGAAACACACACACACACACACACCTGCAAACTCAAATCACTGTAAAAGAACATGGAAAGCACTAACTCACAGAATATGTGGTGTCTAATATTTCAACCATTGAATATCATCTCACGTTTCTGAGAGCGGATCCATGACGCCGCCTTCATGGCCACAAACTGCCACTCATCCTGCTGATCTGATTTAAACGCATATAACCAGATGAGAGCGAGGATGGTGGCCCACACTGACACGTCCACCTGAAACAAGCACACGTCAAACACACGCACTGGACCAATCATCAACCTGTCTGAGGATGACATCATATGTCCCACCTGTGCTGCTTTCTGATTGGTCACCTGGTCCTCTGTCTTCCCAAACACAGCAGCCAATGAGGCGTTAAGCTCCCAGAATCCTGCGGCCTTCTGAAGAGAGACCAGTTGGAGCAAAGGGTCCTTCTGGGGCTCAGCTTCATCTGAAATACAGATAGTTTAGATAGATGCCATCTGGACACCCATAGCAGAATTGTTTCTGATGTTTATGATTAAAGCAGAAAAATCAAATAAATAAAAGCCTCATTCAGACAGGATTTGTTTTGTTTTTTGTGACAGATACCAGGATTGTCTCTTTTTCAATGTTCTGAAACACAGAGCATGTGACAGATACCAGGATTGTCTCTTTTTCAATGTTCTCCTGAAGCAGGCAGACCAGCGGTGATGATGTCTCTTTTTCAATGTTCTGAAACACAGAACAGTTTGATTTTAAATGACAAAATATTTAATTTGTGCAAGACAATTCAGAAAAAGAAAATGCAATTCTAACCCAATATAACCAAACCCTGACTGATGAAATTTCTGTGATAAAAAGCATGATGATCAATAGTCTACTTTATGACAACTGTGCATTATATAATGTACTTTTCTCTTTTAATTTGAATTAAGTGAAGAAAACAACTGACCTATCGTTAAGTCTTCAAGCGCAGGTGAGGTAATGGCAGTCGAGTATCAGTTGCACAAGGAGCAGTGTTGTGCCAAATTCTGCACCCTGCCAGATTACGCATCCCCTAGTATTGGCAGGTTTAGGAGTAAGTGTGGGGGAGGAGTTAGGATTAGGGGTGGGGTTGGGATTAGGTAATCAGGTAGCGATTTCAATGAGAGGGGTGCATAATCTGGCAGGGGTGCAGAATTCGGCACAACAGTGGAACTCAGACATCTGTAGGTTTCAGCGCCATAGAGAAACACTGAAAGATCTTGCATCGGTTCAATGGTGTTTATGCTACAAAAATGGAAAAATGATGCGCCTGTGGTACTTGTAAAACTGATTCCAGTTATCATGGCAATTATGGCAATGTATTTCATTCCATTTCCTGAACCCAAACAAAACAGCCAAATGTCCATAAGCATTCAACCCTAATCCCAATGAAGACGAAAACGTTTATTTTCTGGTTGTCATACTCTCATTAAGTTACACTTCATCTGCTGAAGCAGAACGTTAATGTCATCTTGTGCTTCAGCAAGAGATCTCTGGCCAAAACTCCAGTCCATACTAACATACAAACCTAAATAGCGGACTGTTCTCACGTCTTGTACAGTGTAGGTCAAAAACATAAACGAAGGGCTACATTTCACTCTTCATATTAAACTGGTTAAATGTAAAGCAATTTAATCGTACCCTGCGGTACATGAACAGTGTTGATACGGGATGTTGTCATCCACAATCGCGACGACCGTAATGAGACTTCTCCCACTTGCATTGTGATCAGTAAACCCTGCTTCCAAATTAATCGAGTTAATTAATGGAGAATTACCCACCATGTATATTTTAAAATCTTGTATACATCCCTCCATGGCATATTTAATTCCCACTTGAATGGTGGTCCTTCTGTGTCCAAAATTGTTCAAAAACATCTTGTGTGACAAGGTTTTCACACTGACAGCTGTCATTGTAAAACAATAAGCAGCTCCATCTGTTTGTCCGAGGGAGCAACAGTAACTAAGGGGGGCGGGGCTTACTATAGGTCAATTGTTCCTTTCTAATTTCTAATCTGATGTACATCTACACGCAGTGTTTATATAAAGTGCTATGACTGAAGGGATTAAAATCTGAAAGTAACTCAGTAACTAATACATAATATTATGTCTCCATATAAAACAAATCCTGTCTAATTTAGCGCATTGTATTGAAAACCTGCGGCTATTTTGTTTGATTTACCCTGATATGACATGTCATCACATTCAATCATCATGTTGGACGATGGCATGGAACATGCTTAAAAAAAAAAAAAAAAAATAATATATATTTTGACATACAGTAAAAGGCTATTAGATTGATAACAAGAAAAGCTCAGTGAAGTGGCTGTATATTTTTCTTACACACTGGAGAATCAAATGCCATTTGGGGAGCCATTGCTGAGGAAACAGAGAGAAAACCCAGGGCTTGTTAAGGGCATAAGCTAAAAACAATCATTCAGTGAGTGACAAAATTAGATGGAAAAAAAAAAAAAAAAAAATATATATATATATATATATATATATATATATATATATATCTATATATATATATATTTATATATATATATACACAAAAATAAAAAAATTAAGACATGTTCAGTGAAGTGCTGCTGTCTGTGCATTTCTCTTACGCATTGCAGAACAAAATGCCATTTGGGGAGCCATTGCTGAGGAAACAGACAGAAAACCCAGGGCTTGTTAAGGGCATATGCTAAAAACAATCATTTAGTGAGTGACAAAATAAAAGACAAGTAGATGAAATACCCGCGGAACATTTTTTTCTTTTAAACACTATAGCACTTCTCAATGTGTCATGTGAATTTGCTAAGAAAACAGAGAGAAAAGCAGATATTGTATAAGAATAAAAAAATAAAAAAAACATATCTGACCATCACAAACAAAAAACAGTCACACCAAACCAGTTTTTAACCATGACTGAAATCTATCTCATGTCATCCAAAAATTGTAAAATTGGTTGATTGACCATTCTTAATTTTTTTGAGTGATTAACTCCATGTTTTGGTACTGAAAAACCACACGTATTTGTTTTTATTTCTTTTTGTCATGGCCCACATCTAAACCTCAATATCTGATATAATGTGCTGAGATTTAATAATAGGCTCTTAAGTAGGGTGGCCATATGCGCCGTTCATACGGGACACGTCCCGGCCAGGATTTTAATATTGCCTAAAACATCCAAAGCAGTTTGACCAATAACATGCAGGTATTATACATAATCTACCAATCGTGGGGCTGCGCGTGAGAAGGTGAGATCTACAGGTAACAATCAAAGCGATGCAAATATGCGCACGTGTTTGTTCGTTCGTTTGACTTGAAGCGTCACTGCTCAAAAAAAATAAAAAAAATAAATAAAAACAGCAAAGTAGGTGCGAGAGTGATCCGCAAGCATAAGGAGCCGTCTGCTCCGCTCTCTAGCTCTCATGAATGTCTCACAACGATCGACCTGCAAACAGCCAAAACCTGGATATTTTAGGCAATATTAAAATCCTGGCTGGGATGTGTCCCGTATGAACGGCACATATGGTCACCCTACTCTAAAGATCAGTTTCGTTCCAAGGAGCTACAACTGTCCTGAGCGGAGATTATTGAGGTTTATCTAAAAATCTGCATAACTAAAACAGGCGCTTTTTCAATGACAGTACATAGAGGTAATCACTCAACAAACAAATTTGGAAATTAAAAAGTCAAACAACCTCCACTGGGCCACTTGAGATGGACTGAACCATGAAAACAAAGAATATCGTAGGATATTTCTTACCGCACATTCTCATAGGGGCACATCGCATTGCAGACATCTGAAACATACCTAATAAAGAACTGAATGTTGATTATGTGAGTACACCAAATTATTATGTATGTCTACCTACTATGTCTCGTAGGATATTATTATAAAATCATACTTGTGATCCAGCTTTGTCCAGTCCTCATCCTGGTGTGCCAATATCCTGCAGAGTTTAGTTCCGACCTGCTCCAACTCATTTTCCTGAAGTTTCTAGTTGTCCTGAAGACCTTGTTTAGCAGGTCCAGATGTGTTTAATTAGGACTGAAACTAAACTCTGCAGGACAGTGGCTCTCCAGGATCAGGATTGCTTTAAACAGACAATAAATCAGTAAACACAAAAGTACACACACACACACAGAACTTACGTGCTACTGGCACGCTCCTCTGCAGCAGCGGTCCTTTCACAGTCTGTTTGCTGTCTTTATTGACACCGATGAAGGCTGTATGAGCACTGCTCACTCCGGCCTGAACGCTGAGCTCCACAATCCTTTTCCTGATGTTCTCTGTGTCTGCTCCTCCGGCTCGTTCCTCCTGCTCCAGAGAGCGGATCACAGACCGGGCCGCCAGCTGGTGGATCGTCAGCCTGCAACAAACACAAACCTGTGAACAGTGTCTTCACTGTCAGACGCGGCCTGGAGGCTAGTGAGCGGTGTGACTAATGTGAACACAAATGAGTTTTTGGTCATTTCATCCCACTCTTTATTTTGATTCATGTTACATCTATAATTGTTTTATTAAAGGTGATTTCAAATTTTCCTTTCTCTTTGGAGAATTACAAGCTCTTGGTGCATAAAGAAGATCTGTAAAGTTGCAAAGACTAAACTCTCAAATCCAAAGAGATATTCTTTATAAAAGTGAAGAGTCAACCACTCCCCCCTAAAACGTCTCGTTCTAACACGCCGCACATCTCTACATCACTGTGTGGGAAGATTTGCATAACGCCGCCCAGATGTTCACGCAAAGAAAGAAGGCATAACCTTTGATTCTCGCTGTTAACGCCGGTGCCATGTTGTGGAGAGGCTGTGTGTTTCGTTTGTGAACTCACTGGATAGCTGGCCAATCAGAGCACACCTTGCTTTTCAGAGCAATGAGCTTTATAAGAATCGATGCTTTTCAGAATGAAAGGGCATAGAGGAGCAAAAATAATGTACAGTATGTGGAAAATGTTTTTTTTTAACCTTAAACCACATAAACACATTGCATTACACCAAACACACAACATAAATGTTCTTTTTAGCGACATCATATGACCCCTTTAAAGTCAAAATAAGCAATAAAATAAATAGTAAAAATCAGTTGGGACGGCCACGTTCAAAAGCATAATAACATACTTTTTACACCAATAAATTTCATAAAAAAAGAAACATATTCCTCATTTTGAAATGAAGAAATCACCACCCCTCTGAGGCTCAAGAGCAATGTCCTATTCATGAACGAGCTAATTCTGTCCAATGAACCGGCTGAAACTTGTATGTGTGTGTGTGTGTGTGTGTGTGTGTGTTTGTACTTGTGTGTGTGTGTGTGTATATGTGTTACCCTGTGTCTTCCGTTGGTTTAAGAGTAAACTGAAGCTGGTTAGTCACCGGTTGATCTTTCAGCCTGTATTTCACAGTTACAGCTCCTTCTGTCTTTCCTGAACTCTATGATGAAGAAGAAAGAGAAAGTAACTTATTTGACACAGGATTTTAAAGGGCAACTATTTAAACTAAATGTGATGCAACACAAGCAAGCAATTTATCTAATGGCACCAGATGTTACAAAATCAATCACAAAAAACAGCCAATCAAAAGAGCGTGTGGGCGGAGCCTCTCTTCAAATTCACTGCTTTCTCTAGCTTGTGAGCTTATTTGTTCTTGTTCTCTTTATATTTTTTAAAATCTTTGGTAAAATTAATATCCATAATGCTTTCATTTTGGCTATTAGTCACATACAATCATAAACTCAAATGGAACCCTTTAAACATGTAATGATCAGTGCCTCAGATGATCATTCAGCCCCACCAGGATTTCGTGGGACTTTTTGCAGATTTTTCTAGCCTAAAATGATTGAATTTGTGGTGGCTTTTCTCAAAATTTGCTGCAATATTTGTAGCATTTTTTGTGCTGTTTTGCAGTGAAAATATACCACAGACAACATTCTTTTAACATTTTTAATACTTTCTGACCTCATGAATACACATGCAAACTTTTTTCTATTATGTTTTGTCTAAAGGTAAAAAAAAAAAGGAATTTCTGACTTATTAAATTATTTCAGGCTTTACAGGGTTAACAAGTCAGTATTTTTTTATAATATAACAAAGAAATTTAAATATAACAAGTCTATAAAATATAGACTACCTTTGTACACAATTACACAGTAAACAAATGGTTTCAAACATATTAAAGTACAAAGATTGCAACTAGAAAGCCTTTTTGCTTCGCTCATTCCGTTTTTTTTTTTTTTTTTTTTTTTTTTTTTCTGCTCATCCATTTTTGCAGGAAATCTGCTATTTAGAAAACTGCAAGCTCCTCCAAGAATTGTGAAATCCTGAAGGGACTGATTATTGGCAGTGGACATTCAGTTTATATGCAATTCACAAAAACAATAGTAACAGTTTAAGAAACAGAATCTCCTGACGCTTGTTGTGTATCACTATTAGCCGACTAATTGCATGTTTATATTAATTTAACTAAATAGACACTTTTAACTAATAATTCAACAAATTTTTAATTCTAACTAGTGTTTTCTGCATCAGTGCTCATTTAACTCATTAGCCGACTAATCGCATGTTTATATTAATTTAACTAAATATACACTTAACTAATTACTAATTATAACTAGTGTTTTCTGCATCCGTGTTGGCTCCAAAGATGAAGCTGATGCTGACTCGCCATCTCCACAGTACAGTGACGCGCCTTCAGAGAGAAATGCACCTTTCATACGGATTACATAATCAGACAGTTTGTGATTTCAATTGGTTTGTTTTAAAAGTAAACATTTCAAGCCTTCTATACATATATTGTCTGTGAGGCAAGTAGCCTATACGAGTTTGGCTTCATTTGTGAGACAGTTCACAGAGACGGCAGAAAGCACATCCAAATCGTTTTCTGTGTTTAAAAAAAAAGCACAACGTTTTGTTGATATTGTGAGTGTGCGCACAAATAAAAGTAGACCTTTTACAGTTTCGAATGATGTTTTACTCTTATCTGTAATACTCTTATATGTTTCCGCTGTTATCAGGAAAGCAATGTCAGTTATCTCACCATGCAGTAGCGCACTAACAGCTTCTACACTCGGATATGTGCTTAATAGCACACATTTATCTAGGTTAGCGATAGAGCGAGCGGCTGTGTAAAGTTGCTTTTTTTGACATGCGATTTCATATGATGACATATCGCGATTTCTTTGATCAATTTTGAGCTTCTACACTCTTACAGTCATAAATGCATTCAGTATGAATTTGAAACATATTTCCAAAAGAAAACCAATTAGAGCTTTATCAAAATGTTGTAACATGTCTCTAGAACAGACATAAGTCAAAATTATCACTAAGCAAAGGTTTTACAAAATGTCTAGACATATGGCAAATAAATAAATAAATCCTGTGTCCAGGGACTTATTTTATTTATTTATTTAGGTTTTTTTTTTTTGGCCATGCATTGGTCATAGAGCTCATTGTAGAGGTGTCTCAGGTGTTGAAATAGATTTGTTATACATTATACAGGTTCATGTGTATGTGTATGCGGTGCAGAAGCAGCAGCGAGAGTGCGTTATTGTAACGCGAAAGCACATTAAAATAATGCACGAGCGCGAATCTCTCCACTCGCACACAGATTTCCTTTGCTCTGTCACACGCTGCTCTCTCTCGCTCGGAGAGAGTGCGCGCACTTAAAACGTGTCTTCTCTCGCTCAAACTGTGTCCTGTGCACTCACAACTCTCTTGATGCTCATGTGCTAGATATTCATTCTTTTCGCACCTTTCTATTTCTAACCTTTTCCATTCACATCTTTCGGATCTTTTTCCGCGTGCAGTGTGAACGCTCTGATCCGTTAACATGGGCTCGGAAAAAATACGCATCAAAGACAGTGTGTGAACCTGGAGTTACGTAGACATATGCCCAGTCTGTTCTGTTCTCGCGCTCCACTTAGGTGCGCTGCATTCTGATTGGATTGGATAGCATACTGCGGGAGGTCAGGCTGCGGAAAATCGTGCTATGAAGCGATTTAGAAATCGCGCACATTCAAATCGTGATTTTATGACGATTTCGATTAATCGCACAGCCCTAGTAGATATACTGCAATTACCTCAAAGGCCAGCCGTTAGCAACCTTGTTTTGTGACTAACAGACTAATACTGCCCTACAAAGACAAAAGACCATAAGAGAAAAATGACTTAAGATTTTTATTTTTCCAGCCAAATTTATTATAGGTAGGACACTGAAAATACGGCAATTATGTGTGTGTAATGAAAATTATCTACATAAAATTCTTGAGCTCAAACTTGATTTTGACCCCTGTTTTGAAGTTTCTGTACTCTGACATCATCTGCAAAAAGTAAAAAGTCATGCCAAGGCAGAAGGCAGTAACTTTCACATTATCAATATTTTGTTGCTGAACACCATTTACAAAATCACTATAATAACATCTGTATAACGTCTAGTGCAGTGCTTCCCAAACCTGTCCTGGAGGACCCCCTGCCCTGCACATTTTGTATGTCTCCCTAATCAGACACACCCAATTTAGTTCTTGCAGTCTCTACTAACGAGCTGATGAGTGGAATCAGGTGTGTTAGATAAGGAGACATACAAAAGGTGCAGGGCAGGGGGTCCTCCAGGACAGGTTTGGGAACAATGATCTTGAGCTACCTCACAGGCTATAACATATAGTAATGTGACTGTATTAGTTGTTGTTCTAAAAGTAACAACCAGACAAAAAGTTAAATGTGAGTGGATACCGTTTTGCAACCAATTTATTTGCAATGTTCACTAATGTAAAAGTATGCAAGACATAGCCTAACTGCTTTTACGTTGAATTGAATGAAAATAGCCTAAAAGGACAACTTGTGGATTGATGTGAATGGCAGCAAGTTGGAATAATGCTCAGAATGCTTGTGGATTAAACATGTCGGATGACGTTCATTGCCATGGATTTACATTTTTACATTTATGCATTTAGCAGACGCTTTTATCCAAAGCGACTTACAGTGCATTCAGGCCAACATTTTTTTTTTTTTACTGAACATGTGTTCCCTGGGAATCGAACCCACAACCTTTTGTGCTGCTAACGCAATGCTCTACCACTGAGCCACAGGAACACTGATTTGGATTTTTATCAGATTACAAAAAAAGGCAGGATGTGGATTTAATTGCGAACTGTTATCACTGATTTTATGTGTGACCATGCTACATGCTACACTGTCACGGCATTCAAGTCCACATGCGTGCAACTAGAAGTGGGCAGCCCCAGACTGACAGGCTTTCTTTGAGTGAATAATCTGCATTATTTAAAAATATTAAAGATAAATAAATAAAATCTTTGCTTGTTTACAGTGCTTTGTTATATGAAGCAGTTTGGTAGATTGTGATTGTCTAATTCATTTGTTTAATGAAGTGCTTCAGTGATAGATGTGTGAAAGTACACAGGTTACACCGTAATTTAAACACAGCTTAATTTCATTGACAGTAAAACAAAGGCAGAATACCGTAACTCCTGGCCGGCACAGTAACTTCGTAGTGACGCACGGCTAAACAATGGCAGAGCACCGTAACTCAATTTGAGCGCTCCAAAACAAAGTCAGAGAAGTCAAAGAGTGGTAACTGGTGAAATACGGTGTTCTGCTTTGGTTCCTTTTGGGCTTTTTTAAAGTTACTGTTTCTCACAAAAACAACAAAATTGAATCAAGAGACTTATCCACATGCTAAAGGAGGTCGACCAAAAACAAAGTAAAAGCCTTTCGCCTTTGAACGGCAGAATACATTTTTTGTACTTCTTGACAACCAACAGTTAGTTGACTATTGAAGGGCGGCCCTACTTTTATCGCATCACATCTAGGTTAGGATAAATAAATTTTTTCTTAAAATCACAAAGCCACTCAAAAACAGCTGACATGTTGGATTCAGCCTGCCGTCTGCTGGTTGTTCAGCCCTTGGTTTAAACAAATTAATGACGCCCATTAGATAAAATCATTCAAAGCTTTCACCTGTCCTTTAATCTGAGCGTAGATGAGTGCCCTCTGACCCTGGAACAGAGCATTGATGGGTGGGGACAGCATGTCCACCGTCACGCCTTCAGGAACAGTCCAGTCCACAGAGATATTATCCACGGCCGGCTGGAGAGCAAACCTGAGCGACTGCATCACCTGACGGAGAAGAGAGGCTGGTAAATAAACACCCTAAACCTCTTGAGCTGATTCTGTCCAGTCTGTTTCCACAGCAGGTCTTACTTTGGGCTGCATGCGGTCAGTGCCAGTGATGAACTGAGCGTGACCAGAACCTTCTCTGGCCATTCCTGTGATGAGAGCCGTACTCGCACCCTCGCCGATCCCGAAGGAGAAGCACCTGCAGACAGAAGAGCAGCATCAGTGCTGACCGCCTGACATGAGATCAGTAAATGAGGAGGACTGAGATGAGTGAACGCACCTGTGAGAGTAAACATGACTCTTCACCAGATCCAGCACCTCCTTAGTGTTCCACACCTCTCCATCAGTGAAAATAAATGAGAGAGAGAGAGAGAGAGAGAGAGAGAGAGTAAATGATCTGTTTGTTTTCCTGAAGGAATCTGTGAGTGTGTGTGTGCTGGCCGTGCTGTACCTGTCGAGGGTGATCTGGGTAACAGGGCTGACTGTAGATGTGTTTCAGAGGCTGAAGGATCTCTGTGCCGCCCATGTCTGCACTCATGCTCTTCACTCTCTTCAGAGCCTCTTCCATCGTGTCCTCGCTGTACACAACACTCTGACTGCAACGACATACACCACAGTCTCTCAAAACTACAGCTAACCCACACGAAGTCACTCCTGAAGATTAATCAGCATCTAGTTACTGACGGAAAGAAGGACTCAAAGTGAGATCCGAATCCGTAGATGTTGAAATAGCATCCCATGGGCAAACTCTTCAGCAGCAGCAGCAGCGTGTCCTGGAGAGATACATGTGCAGATGAGCACGCATGACTCCATACACTAATTAATGCGTCATGTCTGAAATCCTACATCTTACTCTTGCACTTTCGATGCGCATCTGTGCGTCGTTCCCATGATGCATCCTGCAGTCCATACTGCCTGATCTGTCAACCACAAAAATGAACTCGCCTTGAGACGCCAGTGATGACATCACGTCCGCAGGGAACTCTGGGTACAGACTGATCATGAGCGCCGGGTCGCCCATCAGAGACCCTGAAACATTTACATTCATTCATTCGGCAGATGTTTTTATCCAAAGCGAATACAACAAGTGATTTATCATAATATGGCAATAAACACGAGAAGTGCCTGTAATACAAGCTTTCAGTCATCGTTCAAAATAGTAAAATCTGGGACAGGAAAGTATAAACGATAATAAGAGAACAGAAAAAGAGAAGAGATTTTTTTTTAAGTTTTTTTTTTTTTTTTTTTGATGCTCATGGAAGAGATGAGTTTTCAGTTGTTTCCTGAAGATTGTGAGGATCCAGCTGTCTGGATGGAGTTAGACAGTACTGTGGTAAAAGGGTGTAAATGGCCTGAATCCTGTATGAACCGTGTTAGACTGCATGACAGTCTCTATCCTGCAGAGCGAATCAAAACTACCTGAGCAACTAATCAAGCCCTGCATCTCAACTCACGTACAACCCGCCCTATACATCAGAAATCAGTGCACAAACTTCTAGAATCTTTTGGTGTAGGGCAAAATCAGCATTCTTTGATCAAATAGTGACATGAACACCAGTAGTCAAATAATAGCCTTTACCAAGAAATTCTGGCAATTTTACATTGCAGTGTGATTCTCTCCTACGAGCTGTCAATGGTTCGACTGGAACGAGGTCTTACGATGTGTAACGTACAGTATGACAGAAAAACTCTTATTGGGATCATATCATACATTCTGACAAGCAACAACTATACAGTACTGTAAAAATCACAAAGAGTTTACTGGCTTTAACTCACATTACACTTACACCAAACAATTCACGTACAAACAAAAGCATCATATCTCCCATGTTTCACTGATATTTGCACTGGACGTTCAGAGTTGTACCTGACGGAGCCGCAGGTGCTGCTGCCTCGACTTCAGCAGAGGGCTGATGGGAATTCTCATAATACAGAAACAGCTCCACATCCTTATCGAACCGGTGACCAGGACTCAGATTCACCTACACACACGAACACACACAATTATAGGCTTCTTGAAATTGAGATGTTAAGTGCATAAACTACACACACACTCACTCACACACACAGAAAGAGACACACACTCACACACAGGCACAGAAAGAGAAACACACAGTACCGATGCATGAGTGTGTTGGGGTTTGTTGAGCTTCGGGGGATTCAGGGGGATGCTGGACTCAAGTCTGGAGATTCGGTCTGAAGATCTCACTTCAACACTCAGAGACAGAGTGTAAGGAATAACTGATGCTGAGGAAACTTCTGGAACTCCAGCCGCTGAAGCTGAGAGAACCACACAAACAAACAAAGATACTTTATAACTCCAGATCAATCTAGAGCCCAACA
Source organism: Cyprinus carpio (assembly GCF_018340385.1). Taxonomy (NCBI): domain Eukaryota; kingdom Metazoa; phylum Chordata; class Actinopteri; order Cypriniformes; family Cyprinidae; genus Cyprinus; species Cyprinus carpio. Next base: position 68,993 of record NW_024879333.1, read on the forward strand.
GCAGCTTCCATTCTGACCAGAAGTGATCTGAGCATCAGACTGGTTTGAGATGCAGCTGATTGGTTGAGAAAGTGATAGTGATGTGTGCGGTGTCTCATACTCGGAATTTGTGCTCTTTTATCCCATCCAAGTGCACAAACACAGCAGTGAGTAGTGAATAAACACACACACACACACACACACACACACACACTCTCTCTCTCTCACACAAACACACATACAAACACACTCACTCTCTCTCTCTCTCTCTGTCAAACACACACTCTCTCTCTCACACACACACACACACACACACACACACACACCCAGGGAGCAGTTGAGGGTTCGGTTCTTGCTCGAGGTCTCACCTCAGTCGTGGTATTGAAGGTGGAAGAGAGCGCTGGTCATTCACTCCCCCCACCGTCAATCCCTGGCGGACCTGAGACTCGAACTCATGACCTTTGGGTTACAAGTCCGACTCTCTAACTTGCCCCCCACTTGTTATAAAAAGCTGTTTGGACTGCTGATCATGAAAGCACTGAACTACCCACAACTCTAATGTAAGATCCATGCATTACATTTCTGCAGTACTCCTTCATGAGCGGAACGCTACTCATTCTGATGCATCGCTCGCAGTGCAGATGAGGACACAGGCCCTCTGTAAGCCTACACTTTACCTGATACCAGGTCAAGATTACCTGCTGGTGTGTATCGTGGGTTGAGTACAGCCGGCAGACAGAAGCGCAGCGCGTGATCGGCCTGGACGCTGAGCTCGATGATGTAGACGATGGTGATGGAGGCATTCTGACCCGGAGACAAACAGCCCACACTCAGTTTGAACACATCTGAACTCTCCTCGCTCTCTTCCAGCAGAAACGCCTGCTGCCCCGAGCTCACAGCATCATCATACTGATCCCGCGCCTGTGAGAGACAAACTCATCCGTATCCACAAACTCCAACACAATCAGATGCTATTATTCCAGTGGACACAATTATCAACAATAGAAAGATCCTGTCTGTCGTTCAGCGTCTGGACTCACGCTCTGTCTGTCCTGCACCTCGGCCACAATCTCCTGCTCTCCGATCCTGGCGCTGAAGTGGCAGACGGCGGCGTCGGCGGGCAGCGGGAAGACGAACACGGCCTCCAGAGGACGCTCCTCCTCATTCACATACTGCAGACAAGAGCGGACGGAGGCCACGTGATCCCGGACCTGCAGCTCCACCGAGATGCTCTTCAGAGGAACTGAGAGAGAAACGTCACAGACACACAAACATCTCTAATTATACACAGTATAAAATATAAACAGTTACACTCTGTTTTTTTTAAGAAAGAAGAGATGTTTATACCTGGTTCATTTTTTTCAGAGACGAGACCACAGCAGTTCACCATGATGATGCTCTGAGAGAACAAATCAGCTTTTACTGCACATTATATTTCATAACTTGTGTGTATTTAGACACAATCTGTCATGACTACGTAATCTGCTCAAAAATAAACAGCTGCTGTATTAAGTTATACAGAAGGGTTAGACAAAATAATGTGATCATCAGGGAAATATTTCTTCATTAAGGTGTTTTACCAGCACCACCGTTAAGATCGCTTCCAGCTATCCTGCGATTGAGCATATTTCCTGCGGCAGCGGTGTGAACACATGGTTAGAGTGTGCATCGACCTGCACTTCGAATTCTAACCGGAAGTAATAGACCATCCGCTGGGCTGGATTGGTAATCGGGCATACCATGCATTTACCAGGTGGACCGACAGAATGTTTTATTTTTGTTTTTTCTTGCGAGGACCATCACGCAGGGACAGCGAGCAGCTAGTGGCCCATTGGTTTGTCTTCTGTATTGACGGTGTAAACCACCCAATCACAATGCGCTATAGACGGAGCGATGAGCCGTTGTTCACTGACAAGCTGCGCAAAATACGATCGTGGTTTTGCTTGTCAGTGAACAGCGGCTCTGTGTAGTAAATGCTGCTCCACGTGAAAGCAGCACATGTAGAGATTTGCCGCTGATTACAGAACCAGCTTTACTGACGAGATACACATTAATATCGTGCAATATTTATCTGCATCCCTATTAGTGACATCTTTGATTTCCTTGCCAAAGAACTCCACAGATGAGGAGAGGGAACGAATAGAAGCAGTGTATCGCAAGCCGTTTTAGCATTTAAAACTTGGTTTGACTATCCATAAATATATCGCATAGTCACAATTGTAATTCGACTAGTCACAATGACAATTAGAGATATCTTCAATTATAATTGCACTAGTAAGAAATCGGATTAGAGATATCTCTAAATACTTTATGACTAGTCAAAACTCCATTTAAGATATCTGTAATTACTTTATAGATATCGTCAATAGACGCGTCATACATCCGCAAATGTAATTGGAGATATCTCTAATTCAATTTCAACTAGTCACAATTATAGTTTAAGATATCTGAATTGCAATTGCTCCTAGTCGAATTGCTCCTGTGTGACGTCAGAATAAATTTACTCAGCTCCTCCCCGCCTACTCTGCTAACAACATAATAAAAGTCTGCTTTTGTTGTCACAGAGAGAAAAGCGACTGGATGAAGTGCTTCATGGATTATTAAATAAATCTGGATGCAGCCTTATGTGGTAAAAGGTCTCCAGCGTGCATGTGTGTATAGCGCTGGGTTTTTAATTGAATCATGTTGCAAAATGGACCAAATGCAGAGTAATCGCAAACTGCTCATCTGAATTTATTTATTATATATTTAGACATTGAAAAACAATTGAATTATACAAAAAAAAAACATGAAAAATAGTACAAATAAATGCATGACGGACAAGAGCAATGCCTAATCAGATGCAGTCAAAAAAGGTGAAGGTTGATTTTAAAAAGATTACGATTTAATGAAAGTCTGACATTGATGACATTTATAAGTAGGTTACGTTACATTGTGTATGAATTCAGGTTCACTTGTGTCATTATGGCAGCTTGTTTTGACGGACCAAATGCTGTGTAATGTTCAATAAAGGCAGAAAACCACAAACTGCTCGTCTGAATTTATTATATATTTAGACAATGAAAAACAATGGAATTATACAAAACACATACATGAAAAATAGTACAAATAAATGCATGACGCACCAGAACAATGCCTCATAATCAGATGCAGCCAAAAAAGGTGAAGGCTGATTTTAAAAAGATTACAATTTAATAATTGTAATCTGGCAGTTTATAATAAAACTTATTATAAAGTTTATCTGGCATTGATGACATTTATTAGTAGGTTACATTACATTGTGTATGAATTCAGGTTCACTTGTGTCATTATGGCAGCTTGTTTCCACCATGGAATGAAAAATAAAGGTAATTTGCAGCTTTTTATCTTACCATCTATTCTGACTTTTTTCTCAGAATTGCGAGATATAAACAATGCGAGTTATAAATTGTATAATTGAGAAAAGTTGCTATTTATCTATCAATTAATTATTTCTTTATTTAGTGGCGGAAACAAGCTTCGATAGGAAATAGCCCACGAGGTGGGAGTATTGTATTGTATTATAGCAAGATATCCATGATGATGATATTCTGCTGTGTTCAGTGATGAGTGCCAAATGTATTCTTTTAGGCAGCGGCTATTTGCACTAGGTGTAAATAGCAATTCGATTCCATTTACACTAAGTGCAAATAGCATATTTTCTTAGCGATAGATTATATTTACACAGTATTGTAGTTCATTATAAAACAGTACGCAATAATGTATTGAATGTGAATTCTAATTTTAATTCAACTTTTGAAATGGATGCCACCTTATTAGGACAATAAAGTCCTCCCTACACCTACCCTAATCCTAACCAATATTTATTTTCAACGTTTTAATTATTTTTATTGATATTAAATGCCTTTCCAATACGATATGAGATTTGAAAAAGGGAGAAAAAATGTTCGGCAAACGGCGGATGCAAACTCGGGTCTGTCGCGTCAAATTGTACACACTTTAACTGCTACTCCACTGAAACTAACGCTGATTTAGCGTCATTTTTCAGTCTTGACTGTCCTAATCGGCAGATAGCATAAACAAAGCAGGCTTGTTTGCACTTAGTGTAAATAGACACTCTGATTCTTTTAACATTATATCAAATGTTGCAACAGCTGACGAGGCTTATTCATGTGTTCGTTTGTAAATAAAGGCTAACAAAATTGAATCCACAACACACATGTCTCAACATTACGATATAAAACAGGACAAAAGCCTATTTAAGTCCTCTCTGTATTTTACACATGCTCCAGCTACATTTTTATTTCCATACTTTTGAATTACTTCTGTATAATACAGTTTAAAATCACCCAAAGATGCAGGACCTTTATTATACAACTCTTACACAAAACTGCGAATGACAACAGTTTCTGAGCTAGGATTGGTTAAATAAAATGTTTAAGGTGGGGTTCAACAAAGGATTTGCATGCACATTGTAGATATCTATAAACGCATTTGACTAGTCAAATTGTTAATTCCAGATATCTACATTGCAATTACGCCTAGTCATAACATATATCTATATATATAGTTCTTCCTAGTCAAAAATCTGATTGGGATATCCATAATTAAATTGCAGATCTCTTTATCACAGATATCCCTAAAAATTCCAATTCATAGTCATAAATTAATTGCAGATATCTACAAATGTATTTTGGATATCTTTAAAAATTTTGAATGAAAGATCTTAAATTGTATTTTGACTAGTCAAATCAAATTTAAAGATACCTTGAATTGGGATTACAACTAGTCAAAACTAATTTAAAGATACCTCTAATTGAATTATCACTAGTCAAATTGTAATTTGAGATATATTTAATTAGAATTTTGACTAGGCAAATCATATTTAAAGATATCTTGAATTGGAATTACGACTAGTAAAAACTAATTTGAAGATATCTAAAAAAAAATTTTCAATGAAAGTCAATGGAAGATTATGACTAGTCATAATCACATTGTAGATACCTTAATTCCAATAACGACGAGTCCTAATTGCAATATTGATATCTGGAATTACAATTGTGACTATCCGAAAATATTTATGGATAGTCAAATCCAAGTTTTAAATGCTAAAACGGCTTGCCACAAGCAGTGTTCTCTTGAACCAACGTCATTCGATGTTACACGCGATTTCTTGGCCACTGGACGTTTTTCTGGAGTTTCAGGTGAATCTATGGATTCTAAATCAGATTTTGATTTCAGGTGTTTATATGTATTGTATGTCAGTTTTTTCAGTCTGAGAAGAGTGCGCCGTGCTTTCTACCTGATTGTCTGTAGGTGAATTAGAGATACTTCTGTTCTTGCTTTTTGTTGAACGATTCCCCATAATAAGTCCAACGACTTAGAATAGTAATTAAAATAAATAAAAAAAAAAAAATCAATAAACCATGAAAAACTATTGATAATAATTCACATTACAATGAAGTAAAACTGAGCTGTGTCCCTAAACTCACGAGCTACAGGTATGAGCGTGTTAACACTCAGGTTGCAGCTTGTCTTCTAGTGGCCTTGGAATACTGCTAGTAAGGCGGCGCCTTCCCGAAATGCAATGCGGAGTGAAAATATTGTGACGTAATCAATAGTTTCTCATTCTCTACAGCAGGGGTGCTCAACTCCGTTTGCTCAGGGCTGGAACTGAACTCTGCACGAAGGTAGATCTCCAGGAACAGGGCTGGGTTGCTCTACAGCAGTATTCAGGGTTTGGGGCTGCGGTGTATGATTTCAGGTTATGAAATCATACACCGGCACGTTTTATGCGTATCTTCCGCTGTGTTCCAAGGTTTATTTTTCAATAGGATCAAAGAAAAGACGACTGAAATGAACTGAATATTGAGTCCGACTTCGTTCGTTAGTTAATAACGCCGCTCACTTTTGCCCAGAAATATAATTCTGCCTGCGCCATGGTTAACCCGTTCAGTGCCTGTGGTCAGCAGATGCGTGTTTGCGTTCATGTTTTGGTCATTTTGGAAACGATCTGCGTCTGTACTATTTAATTTGCTCATTGTTAATAGATCAGCAGAACTAATTTGCTCTATCATTCACTTTCCGTTTCGCCTACTCTTCTTCACTTTGTGTTTTCAATCATAATCGTGAAGACTGCTGTTCTTAAAACAATTGCTGCTCTGTTCGAGTTGCAGACCTTCCTGCTAAGCGGGTTTACATCATTTGTCATTTCTGGATGTCTGACAAGTCACGTATTTTCACCCACGGCTTGTGCTAAACACTGTTAAACATCTTAAACTACACCGATTTACAAACTAGAGAATATACAAGATTAAAAAAAAACACCTGCACTGATATTAACACTAATGTGCGTCTGCGTCGTGCTGGCCAGCCCCTGTATATCAGCTTTAAACACCCTTACAAGATTATAAAGTCATTCAGTTTGAGTAAAGACCCACAGCACAAGGAATAACAAAAATTATTCACAAGAAACGGAAAGCGATTTAAACATTTAGAGGATCTGCTTTGCTCTTGTACAAAGTGAAAGTAAACAGAAAACAAGACTTACTGCCTTTAAAAGTCCTCGGTGTTTCAGTAAATCAGATGAAGATGATCAGATGAAGATGATGTTCCAGCTGAACGCTCAAGATGTTTGAGTTGTGAAAGGTGTGGCTCATGAATATTAAGCAGGCTAATGCTGGGACCGCCCGCAGCACGTCATAATTGACCTTTAAACTCTCGACATGGCACTTATCCTGCAGATATGATTACATTGTAAACAGTTGCCTCATCACGAGCTTTTGTGCTTTTAGGAGGATAACAGCATTGTTTTGGTCATCAATGTCTGATCAGAATGATTAGTGACCATTTGTAATGAGCCATTAATTTACAATCTGACAGTGAGATGTAGACCTGTACTGTTAGTGCAGTGGTTTTCAAACCGGTCCTGCAAGCACCCCTAGCACCTCACATTTTGTATGTCTCACTATATCTGACACACCTCATTTCAGGTCTTGCGGTTTGTACTAATGAGCTGATGAGTTGAATCAGGTGTGATAGATAAGGGAGACACCGAAAATGTGCAGTGCTGGGGGTGCTCGCAGGACCGGTTTGAAAACCACTGTGTTAGTGTATAATTAATAGTTTTAGAATGTAACCCTCCCTGATGTGAATATGTAGGTAAAGCGCTGAGGAAAAAAAAAAAAAAAAAGAGAAAAAAGACAATTTCAGGCATATTGGTATATTCACATTGAAAGCAGCTCCCAAGACTTTTCATCTATACTCGATATAGTATTCATCATCCACATCTGCATAGATATAACATGATATAAAGAATTCCACAACAACCACATTTTGTCTATATTTATTATACTTTACAAGTTTATCAACACAATCAAATCAAACATTACCTCATGAAATTACTTTAACAGAATCTTAAAAGAAATCTACATTTTAAAGAGTGCAATAGAAATAACAAAAAAGTATTAAAAAACATGAAGCATATGAAGTTCCACTCGTTTAAAGCCCTTGCAGTTTGCTGTAAAAGAAACAGAGAAATATGAGTGATTATTCTCAGAGCAGTGTTAAGTGTGTAAATGTTGATGCATTATTAATAATCATACCTGTCCTCCACGGTTCTGTTGGATGGATAGTAAACCTTAAAGGAGAAGCCACTTCTTGAAAAAGAGCCCTGAAAGCGTAAGACAGCAACAGATTTCACATCAAACTCACTGAACGATCAGATTCCATCAGTCCAGCCGTGACACACATATACATACACATACACACACACACACACACATACACACACACACATATATATATATATATATATATTATATTTCATGTTCACATGAATATGGTGTCAGTGTACCGGGTTGATGCACAGGCAGTCTGTGTTGCATACGTTGAACGGGTCGTATTTGTCGGCGAAGACGATGACGTCAGGAACAGGATAAACTCGTAAAGCGTAATCATACGGCCAGTGCACTGGACACACGTAGAGCGGCAGCGGCGTCAGATGACCTTGTGACAAGATGGTTTTCACAAACTGTTGAACAAACACAAAATTAGCCAAACACTTATTGTATGTCAGCAAGCAGTTCAGAGAACAGCAATCTGTAGAAAGGACTTGAGGAACTGATGAAATGACAGCTAATATTTGTCCTAGATTACAAATTAATGAACAGCTAAGAAAAACTGTCATGACTAACCCGTTAAATTCAAGTACACAATTTCAAACAACCCTCTACAACAATTGACCTGTTTTGAGTACTCGACTCTGTGAAAACTGGAAGTGTTGTGGATTTGATGTGCGTTTCAGATTGATGTGGCTAATAATGCAATGTATTTGTGTGTCCTAATGAACAAGCTTAACATATCCTATTAAACCCAAAGTACAAAAATTATCATTAACAAATGAGAAACCAGAGCACTTCATTTAGCAGAAAGCATTCTCTCTGCCAGTAAATGAACAAGTGAATCATCAATATTTTTCATTTATGAATGTTTATATAACAAGAAATTTTTTTTTTTTTTTTTTTTTAAAACAAAAACTATTTTTATGTTCATGTGTTTGATGTTCTGGAAATTACTGCCACTGTAGCTTTTCTATCGTAAGTAGGGTTGGATATTGTTTGTTTGTTTTATTTATTTATAGAGCACAATTAAAACAACGCAAGGTTGACCAATGTGCTGTACAATAGTGACTACTAAAAAGGAGACCAACAGCACAGAAGAAAAAATAAATAAATAAATAAGCAAGTAAATCAAACATCATAGTAAAGAACGAGACTCACTTTGTTTACTCAATGTGTTGAGCCAAAGGCTAACTTTAATAAATACAATTTCAAATTTCTTTTAAAAGAACCCAATACAGGTAAAAGTCTAAGATATAAAGGCAAACTACAGTATCCCAACGCTTTGGGGTCACCTCTGAAAATGCCGGTCACCACTCAGTTTTAATCTTGTCCTAGGAGACGTCTAGAATCATCTGGTTTGATGACCTTAGATTCCTTTGAGGTTTATGTAAAAGATAGTTTAATTTAGGTGGGGCGAGATTGTTTGTGTATTTATATACTAAGATAAGTACTTTAAAATCAACCCTGTAGTGAATTGGAAGCCTAACCCTAACTGCAAGCGAGTTAACAACGATTGGCTCACCCCTGCATACAAAGAATTACAGTAGTCCAATCTTACAGAAATAAAGACATGAATAAGCTTTTCAAAACTGCTAGGTGACAGAAACGGTTTTACCTTAGCTAGTAATCTCAACTGAAAGAAAGAAGACTTAACCACCGAGTTGATCTGTTTATCAGATTTCAGAGAGACATCAAACTGAACCCCAAGATTGTTAACTACTGATTTACGGAAAGAAGCCAAGTTCACCCTATCATAGAGGACTTGAGACTCAGAGTTTCTGAACCTAATTACCACGGTCTTACTTTCGTTTAAATTAAAAAAAATTGCTGACATCCATAGTTTAACTTCATGCAGACAATTTTGTAGAGATGTAATTGTCCTCTTGTTCTGTTTCCTTAAAGGAAGATACACCTGAGTATCATCAGCAAAACAATGAAAAGAAACTCCATGCCTTTTAAAAATTAAACCTAAGGGCAGCATATACAGTAAGAACAAGATTGGACCAAGAATTGAACCCTGGGGAACACCAAAATTCAATGGAGCAGTCTTAGAATAAGACTGACTGATATTAACTGAAAAGGTTCTATTAGAAAGAAATGACCTGAACCACTCAAGAGCCGCGTCTCGAATACCCACAGTCTTTTCTAAATTAGTAATAAGAATATTGTGATCAATAGTATCAAATGCTGCCCTTAGCTCTAGCAAAATTAAAATCACAGAGTCATCAGAGTCAACTGAAGTTAAAATGTAATTTAATACTTTGAGCAGGGCTGTATCTGTGCTGTGGTTTGCTTTAAATCCAGATTGAAACTTTTAAAAGATACCGTTTTGAACTAGAAAAGCCTGTAATTGATTTAAAACGGCCTTATCTATGACCTTAGATAAAAAGGGTCATTTAGAAATGGGACGGTAATTTGATAAAACACTCGGATCTAAATTAGATTTTTTCAAAAGTTGGAATTTGATCAATTCCAATTCCGCTTATCGATTCAGATTCTTTGGAATCTGGAATCGATTTTCGATACCCAACCCTTATAAGGCAACGGTCAAATACTGAAGACTGAGTGATATAACTTTTTGAATTACATAAAGCTCAAGAATAAATAAAAATTATTTGAATATTGATATCTAAAGTTTAACAACTATCACCCTTGTATCCTCATAATCATTATTATAATCATCTTTTTTTTGTTTATTTATTTGCAGTATAAAAGAGCCACATGTATACGGTTCCACTGTAATTTAATAATTGCAAAGGAGTTCTTATGTGTTATTCTTAATTCTTAAAATTTATGATCCAGTCATTTAAATGATATTGGTAGTTGTATTATTAAAAGCTCCTTAAATTACTTTTTAAATACAAAGTATGCAATGTTAAATGCTAAGCATGCTATGCCACGTTGTTCACGTGACGCTATTCTTTATTATTTACTATAAAAAACTTTTTTTAAATTGATCCAGTTAAGTGAAAGTGAAAAGTGAAAGTGACGTGACATTCAGCCAAGTATGGTGACCCATACTCAGAATTCGTGCTCTGCATTTAACCCATCCGAAGTGCACACACACAGAGCAGTGAACACACACACACACTGTGAAACACACACCCGGAGCAGTGGGCAGCCATTTATGCTGCGGCGCCCGGGGAGCAGTTGGGGGTTCGATGCCTTGCTCAAGGGCACCTCAGTCGTTGGTATTGAAGGTGGAGAGAGAACTGTACATGCACTCCCCCCACCTACAATTCCTGCCGGCCCGAGACTCGAACTCACAACCCTTCGATTGGGAGTCCGACTCTCTAACCATTAGGCCACGACTTCCCCAAAAATCGATTAATCGATTTTAGTCAAAGCAATCAACTGCTTACTCAATAAATCAGTCACCCTAACCCTAAATCAGTGTCTGATCTCTCACACACACACACACACACACACATATACATATATATATATAAAGCTCTGGCTCACGTGAGAAGGAATGTCCAGGTTGCTGCTTGGGAGACGGACACAGTTTCTGCACATCTTATTGACCAGATCTTCTCGAATCACCACCATCTCCTGACTGCAGTACTGAACCCTGAACACAACCCACACTGAGTACATTGAGCTCACTCTTCTCTCTCTCTCTCTCTCTCTCACACACACACACGCCCTCACGCACACTCACACGCTCTCACACACGCACGCTCTCACACACAGATGTGGGTAGTAACGAGTTACATTTACTTTGTTACATTTACTTGAGTACATTTTTTGGGTAACTAATACTTTTGGAGTATATTTAAAGATGGGTAGTTTTACTCTTAAGTTTAGTGAAAAATCTGTAATTTTACTTTGTTACTGTGGGCCAAGCTCCTCTCATTACTTTATCTTAATGCAATAAAAGTTATAAATGCTTCAGTTTATTCCAAATGTGCCGTCTACTTTTCTCTTGGCAATGAGTGATGCCCATTCGCAAATGATTCATTCTTTTGAGTCAGTTCTGTTCAATGGCTTGATCAAACCAGTGAATCTGTTTGCAAATCATTTTGAATGATTCGTTCAGTTCCCGCCGCGCGCGCTGAGTCGTCTGAAGCGGTTCACTCAGAGTTGTAACAGAAAATTTAAGAACATCAAGAGCATTGAAGACATGGTTTTGGATCTACAGTCATTTGAAAGCAAATCTTCAAAGGCTATTGTTTGCTAGCGATGAAGATCTTTATTAGATGAACACCGCGTGTGCTGTCATACGGTTCAACAGGTATAACTGAGGCTACATTCGATTACAGTACACAATACCACTATGACATCACCAGTTTGCTGTAGCTGTAACTTATACATTAAATACAATGTATAATTTTTACATTAAATAAGCTGTTACAGAGTATGATTTGAATACCTTCCAAATCTGCATTAGCTCTGTTCCAGGAGGAATGCCTTTGCAGAACAGACAATGAAAATCCGTCAATGTGCATTTGGTTCATTATGTTCAGATGTTCGGTAACTTAGCAGTCGTGTGAGGAGTTTTCACTCTTCTCCATGTCAGAGGTTATTTATATATAATACATAATTAATATACTTTAAAATATGTTTTAATTCAGTGATGCAAATCAGAATTTTCATCAGCTGTTACTCCAGTTTTTAGAGTCCTATGATCCTTCAGAGATCATTCTAATAGATTGATTTATTACCAGCGCTGGAAAGTTTTGATGCTTAATATTTTTGGAACCAGTGACAGTTTGTTTAGGATTCTTTGATGAATAGAAAACTAAAAAGAACATCACTGATAGTAAATCAACATTTCTGAAGGATTATGTGACACTGAAGACTGGTGTAAAGGCTGATGAAAAAAATGAATTTTTTTCCCGATACTTTTTTACTCTTACTCAAGTAACTATTCAGACTATTAGTTTTACTTGAGCAAATATTTCTATAAGTACTATTACTTTTACTTAGGTACAGTTTTTGGGTACTCTACCCACCTCTGCTCACACACGCATGCGCTCTCTCTCACACACACACACACACACACAATCACACGCTCTCAATCACGCGCTCTCACACACACTCTCACACGCGCTCTCACACAGCTATAAAAATAAAAAGCGCTCTCACAATCACACGCTTTCACAATCACGCTCTCAATCACGCTCTCACACACACACTCTCACAATCACGCGCACTCTCTCACTCGCGCGCTCTCACAATCACACACGCGCTCTCACACACACGCTCACACTTGCTCTCACAATCACACGCTCTCAATCACGCGATTTAAGAGATCTCACACGCTCACACACGCGCGCTCTCACATCACAATTGCACACGCTCTCAATCACGCGCTCTCACACACACTCTCACACGCGCTCTCACACTCACGCGCTCTCACACACACTCTCACTCTCTCTCTCACATGCTCTCACAATCACACGATATGATAACGTTCTCTCCACATACTCTCAAACACGCGCCCAAGCTCACACACGCGCTCCCACATTAGCGATCTCACTCACACACACACTCACACACGCTCAAACACACACACACACACACACAGCTCTCACAATCACACGCTCTCACAATCACACGCGTGCTCTCTCACTCAATCATACACACACTCTCACAATCACGGCACTCTCACACGCGCTCTCACACTCACTCACTCTCACAAACGATCTCACACACACACACTCGCTCTCACACACACACACACACACTCGCTCTCACACACACACACACACTCGCTCTCACACACACACACACTCTCTCTCTCACACACACACACACTCGCTCAAACACACACACTCACACACACTCTCTCTCTTACACACACACACACACGCTCTCACACACACACACACACACTCACTCGCGCTCTCACACACACACACACACACACTCTCTCACACACACTCTCTCTCTCTCTCTCACACACACACACTCGCTCTCTCACACACACACACTCGCTCTCTCACACACACACACTCGCTCTCTCACACACACACACAACACACTTCACACACACACACACTCTCTCACCCGCACACACACACACACACACACACTCTCTCTCACTCACACACACACACTCACTCTCACTCACACACACACTCTCTCTCACACACACACACACTCTCACACACACACACACTCTCTCTCACACACACACACTCTCTCTCTCACACACACACTCTCTCTCACACACACACTCTCTCTCACACACACACACTCTCTCTCACACACACACACACTCTCTCAAAAAAAAAAAATTCAATGAACACACTGTCTCTCTCACACACATTCACTGTACAGACTCTCTCTCAGATAAACACACACACACTCTCTCTCACACACACACTCTCTCTCACACACACACACTCTCTCTCACACACACACACTCTCTCACACACACACACAAACTCTCTCTCACACACACACACACACTCGCTCTCACACACACACACTCGCTCTCACACACACACACACTCGCTCTCACACACACACACACACACTCTCTCTCACACACACACACACACTCGCTCTCACACACATGCTCACTTGCGCTCGCTCACTCACTCTGTTTATTTCACACACACACATAAATAGTATATATTAGATATAAAAAAAAAACACATTGAACACACACACACACTCTCTCTCACACACACACACACTCTCTCTCTCACACACACACACTCTCTCACACACACCTGCAGGGGTTGGTGGTGAAGACGGAGAATGGCACGCGCTGTCTGAACTCCTCTGTGATGTGTTCAGCCAGTGGAGGTCTGTCAGCAGAAACAGCTTTTACACTACACTGCGTTCAAGATACGTGACTGAGTCACATGCGAATGAAGACGGTTCTAGTACGTCACTGACTGAAATGCTGCTCCTAACGTTATACCTGGGTAAAACCGTGCCGGGCCCGGGGTCTTCTGGTCCAGGAACAAACACAAAACGACTGCTGCAAAAACAGGTTTCAGAGGAGTCAGTGGAGTCCATAACACTGTGTGTCCAGCTGTGATTCAGAAACTGTCATCAAAAAAACTCTAAGCTTAATTTCAAATGTCTTACCTTTTGTGAATGCTGGGATACTCACATATGAGATCAGCAAGTGCTTTGAAAGACTCTGAAAACAACATCGAGAACAATTAGTTCAGCTTTAAAACATGATGGTGCAGCAGCAGCAGTTCTGAAGAGACGTCAAACCTTTGAGTGTTCGGAGCTGGTGTCTGCCGTACGGAGCCGAGGAGAAGTTCCCACAGAAGATGAAGCAGGTGGGAGGCATGGCAGAGTAGCCTGAAAACATTCAGCATCTCAGTCAATCACACACGTAATAATTCATGAAGGCATGATGGGTTTGATTATTCAAGGAAAAGCTCCCACTGTTGTGTTTTTTATGATCACAAGAGATGCTCTAAAATAGAACAGCGCGTTTTGTTTTGCAGCCAATAAGAAAGCAGCTCAGTAATTGTGATATTATGAAGAGAAATAAATAGATCTGATAACAATCTTTAAATGTAATTATTCTCCATGCCATTATTCTGCTTTAGACTGATTATAGTTGATGAGAGACGAACACACGCTCTGATCTGTGATGAGACGCATGAGGAAAAACACAAGGACCTGTTTGAAGGCTGCAGATATTAACATATAGCTGTCAAATTCCAAACACGATTACAGATTCAGTTTACATCTGCTTTAGCAGAGTGACTGTCGCAGCTCACATCATTTATTATTATTATATCATTATTTGATCAATGCTAATAGAAAGCAAGATGATGTAATGCTTATTTTGCAGCACAGGGTGACTATATTAAAAGTAATGTTCACCATGTCATTTGTGTTTTGGAAGATTGTTCACATTTGGGAGCACAAACTAAAACACACAAGAGATTGACTGGACCTGAGAACATGGTTTGGATCTTCTCCAGAACCTCCACGCGGTCCAGCCACACGTCTGACACGATCACAAACATGGCGTCCTCGTTCTCCTCCTCCAGCTGCTTCAGTTTGGCCGATGCTTTGACCGCAGTGCTGGACGGCCCGCCAAAGAAGTTTATATTGCCGTAATAAGCCCTGGACACAGACAAGAAAACTCGATGTGGATGCAGATCGATGCCAGTGACATTCTACAGGAGATAGAAGCTAACGCACACCTGGGTGAAAGAAGAGGGTTCTGTGGGCGGGAACCCAAAAGCGTTGATGTGAAACACTGAATCCTCGTACCATCCTGGAGAGCAGACAGATCATGTGATTATAGAGATGCACGATCCAGGGATGGAAAGAGCAGAACAGCAGAAAATGAGACTCACCTTCAGCCAGAACGAAGCAGGACTCTGTGTAAAGACCGCTGTGAAACTGGTATGAAGAGCGTTAAGGAACAAACGGAGAACCTTCTCTAAGATAGCAGCACAAGTGTGTGGTGATAAACACAGGAAGGATATTGCCTTTGAGATGTTTAGCTGCACTGCGCCGCTGGGGTCCTCGAGGTAGAACTTGCCCTGAAAGTACAGAGTGAGTGTGAGACGACACAGAAACGCTGGAGTGAGTCTCTGGAGGCTTGTGTTTTCTCAGTGCTATACTGCTCTATCACATCAACAGACTCATGCTTCAATCAAGACTGTAGAGCTTAGTAAAGACACTACAGATGTCCAGCCACTACTGAACCATCCCTATCAAGCAAACAATTCAAATACATTCATATATGACCCATTGTTGTCATGATTTTGGCTGCATCTGAAATGACTCACACCACTGACACGGAGAAGCTAACGTGAATACACTAGAAATTAGGCCTGGCCAGTATATCGAGTTTGTACTATACAGGTCCTTCTCAAAAAATTAGCATATTGTGAAAAAGTTCATCATTTTCCATAATGTAATGATAAAAATTAAACTTTCATATATTTTAGATTCATTGCACACCAACTGAAATATTTCAGGTCTTTTATTGTTTTAATACTGATGATTTTGGCATACAGCTCATGAAAACCCAAAATTCCTATCTCAAAAAATTAGCATATCATGAAAAGGTTCTCTAAACGAGGCTATTAACCTAATTGTCTGAATCAGCTAATTAACTCTAAACACCTGCAAAAGATTCCTGAGGCTTTTAAAAACTCCCAGCCTGGTTCATTACTCAAAACCGCAATCATGGGTAAGACTGCCGACCTGACTGCTGTCCAGAAGGCCATCATTGACACCCTCAAGCGAGAGGGTAAGACGCAGAAAGAAATTTCTGAACGAATAGGCTGTTCCCAGAGTGCTGTATCAAGGCACCTCAGTGGGAAGTCTGTGGGAAGGAAAAAGTGTGGCAAAAAACGCTGCACAACGAGAAGAGGTGACCGGACCCTGAGGAAGATTGTGGAGAAGGACCGATTCCAGACCTTGGGGGGACCTGCGGAAGCAGTGGACTGAGTCTGGAGTAGAAACATCCAGAGCCACCGTGCACAGGTGTGTGCTTTTGAACCAGAAACAGCGGCAGAAGGCCTGACCTGGGCTACAGAGAAGCAGCACTGGACTGTTGCTCAGTGGTCCAAAGTACTTTTTTCGGATGAAAGCAAATTTTGCATGTCATTCGGAAATCAAGGTGCCAGAGTCTGGAGGAGAGACTGGGGAGAAGGAAATGCCAAAATGCCTGAAGTCCAGTGTCAAGTACCCACAGTCAGTGATGGTCTGGGGTGCCATGTCAGCTGCTGGTGTTGGTCCACTGTGTTTTATCAAGGGCAGGGTCAGTGCAGCTAGCTATCAGGAGATTTTTGGAGCACTTCATGCTTCCATCTGCTGAAAAGCTTTATGGAGATGAAGATTTTGTTTTTCAGCACGACCTGGCACCTGCTCACAGTGCCAAAACCACTGGTAAATGGTTTACTGACCATGGTATTACTGTGCTCAATTGGCCTGCCAACTCTCCTGACCTGAACCCCATAGAGAATCTGTGGGATATTGTGAAGAGAAAGTTGAGAGACGCAAGACCCAACACTCTGGATGAGCTTAAGGCCGCTATCGAAGCATCCTGGGCCTCCATAAACACCTCAGCAGTGCCACAGGCTGATTGCCTCCATGCCACGCCTCATTGAAGCAGTCATTTCTGCAAAAGGATTCCCGACCAAGTATTGAATGCATAACTGAACATAATTATTTGAAGGTTGACTTTTTTTGTATTAAAAACACTTTTCTTTTATTGGTCGGATGAAATATGCTAATTTTTTGAGATAGGAATTTTGGGTTTTCATGAGCTGTATGCCAAAATCATCAGTATTAAAACAATAAAAGACCTGAAATATTTCAGTTGGTGTGCAATGAATCTAAAATATATGAAAGTTTAATTTTTATCATTACATTATGGAAAATAATGAACTTTTTCACAATATGCTAATTTTTTGAGAAGGACCTGTATATCGATATATTCTTTATAAGTGATACAGTGTGAGGCAATACCGTTTATATCAATATACAGTAGTTTGATACGAGCGCATCTGAAAACATAGCGGAGGACACAGACTGAGCTGCTGCGGAGGAAGTTTTTTTGTTTATTTTGTGTTTATTGAACATTCAGGTATTTTGTGTAATAGTATGAACATTGTGTTTTTACATTTTGAGGTTAAGGTGATGACATTCTGAGATGATCAAGTCAAGCAGCCCAGGTTTCTGAGACATTGACCTTTTGTTTGCTCTTCCTGACCATCTGGCTTCTTAAGATCAAGGCACAGCTATGCCTTTTGTTTCTATGATAATGTGAAGGTATGGGCGATACTGTCAGGCACCTCTGTATTTAAATGACACTGTTATCCTGATAAGATCAAAGATGGGAAAATGGCCAGCATCAGGCCGATCAATTTTCAATTATTCAATTTGCATGCTTTGTTTAAATTATCTCCACCTCTACTGTATGTATCCCTCCCACTTGAATGTATATAAACTCCAAAGTATCACTGCTTTGGTTAGACTTTTGATGATTGTAGCGCTAAGCAGAGCGTTCTCAATAAAGAATTCTGCTGAAGATTACTCAAGAGTCTCCTGGTTTTCGCTTCTGAGTTTCCAACAAAGTGCATAATCCAGTTTGTTCTAAACGTGAGAAGCTTCATATTTAGGCCTTTAAACACTGGTAAGACAGTTTATAGTTTGGTTTCGCATATAAGTTTTAGCGGCTCGGTCTGTCATATGCTCTGACAGAAGACAGAGACTCTACTCACTCTGTTTAATGTGTTTGAGATCTGCTGTCTTCCTGAATGCATAACTTACGTTCCACAGGTATATTCTGTAAATATTAGAAAGTCACGGAAATATTTAGATTTTTCTGTCAGGAGTGCATGAGCCTTCTGGGATTCTCCGCAAAACTCCACAGACTTCAGTGAACGAGCGCCAAACAAATCGAGCTCAATTATTCTGAGTGAAATATACATTTCGCTGAAATATTTGTAGTTGGACAATTAATGTGACATTTAGAATATTAAACATACAAGTAAGTCTGTTTTTATGATAGCACTGAATGTAAAGTGACTGTAACTGGGTAAATCAAAATAGCCTAACACAACACAATCATTTTCATTTTAGTGAATTTAAATTCCATTTTAAAAGCCTTATTTTTGTTTTTAGATGGCAATGTTAGAATGAAATGTGATTTTAACCTGTTACGCCGCACCTGGACACCAGCGCATGTTACATTCACTTTATTTGTTTTCATAGACTTTAATATGTATTGTTTTGTTGGACAACAGGTAAGTGAAATATATTATATATTAAAATACAGATTTTTTTTTATCCAAATACAAAAACGAAAATATTGAGATCTATACCGCATATCGCAAATCGGCCAAAAAATACAGAGATATGAATTTTTGCCCATATCGCCCAGCCCTACTAGAAAACCTCACTCATTCAAAGCTGTGCATTTATTGCATGGACAGAGCAAGAACATCATGTAAGTGTTTTAACTACAGAGGCACATTTAACTCTTTCCTCACCAAACACAGAGTTCCCGTGTGTTCACTGTTATACACTCATCAAAAACACAGACGTGGAAGACACAGAAACAAGTGATCTCATATGTATGCATATGGATATGAAAAATAATGCGATCATCAACAATAAACGGTATATAAATGAAAACTGTGTGGACAGAAAGTGTTAAAGGCCTGTGAAGCTTTGGGAGAGCTGACGGAAGACATCTACTGCAGCTTTGCTTTGATCATCTCTTCATTACTTTGATGTATTGCATGTTCATTTACTCATACAACAAAATATTCTGGGGGCCATGAAATTTTTGTGAAAATCCTCAAAAATGATGGTGTTGGCTGGCAACTTTTTTCAAAAAAAGCCGGCGGGGACAGAGTTAACTTACTGCTATTAAACTGAAATTAAGTACATAGTAAGAGACTCTGTAATTCATTATGTATGTGCTCTAATGTTGACAAATGCACTATGGACAGAGTAAAGGTAAAGCTACTGCTCCGTTGAAACGCCTCCTTGACGTGAAAGTGAAAGTCGTGACATTTGCCAAGTATAGTAACCCATACTCGGAATTGGTGCTCTGCATTTAACCCATCCAAGTGCACACACACAGCAGTGAACACACACACACACACACACACACACACACCGTGAACACACACCCGGAGCAGTGGGCAGCTATATATCCAGCACCCGGGGAGGCTTATAACACATAACAGAATTCATTAACTGAAGTCAATAATATAGTCTAAAGCCTCTTGACTAACACAAGCACAAACAGCTGAACAGAAATGAGCATGAATGTGGGAAGAGAAGGAATACCTCTTTGAGCTGCGTGATCATGCCGAGAACAATCACTTCTCCGACTTTAGCTGTGCTGCCCAGAAGAGCCTCCACCGTCTTCAGCTGTAATACAGTCACAGATCATCAGCACCGACTGAAGATACACCAGCAACAGGCTGATTGTGTCAGTCTTTAACAGTCTGCACAGTGAGCTTTGTTCATTTTCACCTGGAACTTGTTTCTTCCTTCATCTGGAGCTGAACCAATAACAGGAGGAGTGAAGAGCTCATGCCTGTGTGTTCTCTGTAAACGAATAACGATCAAATAATGATAAACCCTGAACACCTGCTATTAACATGCATTTAAGGTTGATCCATGATTTTAATCACTGCAAACTATCAGACACTGCATGAAAAGCCTTGTCATCTAAACTGCTCAGTGTGACCATGATGCATTAAGATATTATAAAGATTGTGAATTTCTGTTGAGCTGCTGTGCGATGGGCCTCATTCATCCAAGGTGTTAATAATCAGAGACAGATGCCTGTCACAAGCATTCACATGAACACATGCTATGGGTTTAGGAGGAAATAACTGGCCTGCTGTAAGATGGTGTATCGCTCTCTGAAGAGCTCGGCTTTATCTCTGGACTGACCGCAGAGTTTAGGGACCGGATGATTCGTCATGCTGATGCTGAGAGAGAATAAAAACTGATCAGCACTTCCTGTTCCTGTCGATGGACAACATCTTCAAGTTCACACACAAACACAGCAGACGGGACACACCACCTACATCAGTGTTTTTCACCAGTGTTGATATTGTTTTCACTCAAACATAAATCACATGCACTAGATTATTATTATCAAATTGTTTCTTACGGGACAAATTTCTTTCTTTCTGTGCTGAAGATGAACCGAGGGACGTCAAAGGCTCCAATGATGTTGAAAACATTGTCGCTGTGAGTACAGAAGATGAACGTCAGAGACAGAAGCACAAACAGTGTGTGTGAGTTCAGATATTAACGAGAGATTCTCACATGGTTTCATCACACGACTGACTGCAGTCCTGAACCGCCGCCTCCAGCACCGACAGCTCCACCATACTGGACCCCACTGAGACAGAACATCATCATCATCAAAACAACAAGCCCACCAGCAATCATCCTAACAATCAGAGGGCTGCACTGGGTTTGGGCTCCCGCAGGGAATGCTGGGATTTGGTGTGTAATAGAAATGGAGTCAACACATGAAGTTGAGAAGAAAAATAAAGTGGCTGTTTACTTGACAAAAGAAAAGCAAGGCATGTCAGACATCTCAAAAAAAAACCCATCTCAATTGTGTTGGTTTACAACGGAGATAAATCTGTCAGCTCTGCCCTGAAGAGACACACCTGCACTGTTCTGTGGTCAAAACCAGCTCTCATTCCCCCATAAACATTAAACAAGAAACAACAGAAAAATGTGCAGCACTTTGCTGTAAAGACATTAGACGTATGACTTTGTTGCTAGGAAAGGCTTTGTTGACATAGTTCAGCACTTCATTAATGTAGCTGCTAAATATGATACATTAGATGTGAGAGATCCAACCAGTGTCTCACATACTGAGAAAAAACAGGCCCTGCAGTCATCTGTTGCGATGGAGATAAAGCCCATCACTGAGACGTATGGGTGTGCCATTACCACAGATACGGACTGAGGATTACCATAAAACTTCATTCCTATCCAGCACCATTCACTACACAAACAATGGTTTTGTTCTTGTTTCAATAGTAATGCGGCTCCATTGAAAACAGCGTGTCAAAAACAGGAGAGAACAATAGAAACCTGCTGTCCCAGAGACTCTGTGCATTTGTGATAGACACGTCACTGGCGTGTTGTGTTTGTGACTGATCCTGGAGCCAACAGAGCTGCTCTCATCACCCTGTCCAGCGCATTAGCCCCAGACACCCGAGCTTTCTGAACTGCTGACCAGTGCAAAAAAACTGCTAAAATATTCCAAACATTCAGGACTGCAGAACCGCTTGAAGACATCCCTCAAACAATCCTTTGAGACCAAGTGGAGTTCAAATCACTGTACGCTAGATTCAATAATACAACAGCATGAGGAGATCTCCACACAGTATGACAAAACTGCACAGATAAATGACAACAGTTTGAAAACAGCCGTTGCGTTATTTAAAGAGGCAACTAACGACTTTGAGCTGCCATGTTTCCTGCAGCCGGCGCTCTCTGAAGACACATCAGCAAGAGCTCCAGATCTCCTTCCTGACTCACAGAATGCGATTGCTGCGGATGTTGTGCCCAGATGCAAGAGATGACATGATCAGAGGTGTGTGATATGAATGAATAGTTAAAACAGGCTATACTGTTTTGAATATTATGTTATGTGTTTGCAGACATATTCTAAAGCAAAATTAGTCTAAGTGTATTTGTGAAAAGAACAGACCTTGTATATGAATAATAGATTATTTGCATAAGACGTTCTAAGAAAACAAGCAACATGCAGTGCATTTACAAATTAGAATAAGTTTAATAAAGTCAAGAAATATTAAGAAATAAACAAACTCATTTTAATAGCCTAGGAATTAATGGCTTTTTTTAAATCTAATTCAAAGGTGCAAAAGAAATGATCCCAAAGGTTTTTAAGCAGGTCCTGGCCACAGCACACGATGAACCAGCACCAGCCAAGAAGCAGAGCTGCTCCGACCGATCCACAGATCAGAACCAAAGCCCATCGACGCTGAAACAGCAGAATATCTTGGCAGCCGACTCGTGGACAAACCAGATCCAGAGAATGTGCTTCAGTGGGGGAAGCTCAACAGGAGCGCTCTCTGTCCTCTCAGAATGAGCAGGTTTGCATCCACTGCTCCGTGACGTCAGAGACGGCATTCAGTGTTCGTTTGGAAGAAAGACGCACAAGTCTGGGACCGCAGTCAGTCAGCAATATACTTCTCTTTATAGTAATATGGATATAGAGATCACATTCATTTGTTTGTTAAGAAGGCTACTCCAAATTATTTTCTTTTTTTGCAGTAGCCTGTTAAGCAACCTATTGTGAATGTGAAATCTGTGAGATTTTTTTGAGGCATTCTATTTATTTTGTTTTGTATTTAATGTTTAAATTATACCTAATGCCTATTTTCTAAGTTCTATGTGTTTATTTATTTAATAAGTTAGTAATTTCATATGGTGCTTTAGCTTATTTATTTAAACTGTTTGTTTAGTTAATCGTTTGGTGCGTGTGAATCATGCAGGTTTAAAAACTGAGGTGCCACTACTTGTGCTTTTATGTTAGTTTAGTTTATTAGTTTGTGTTTAAAGGCGTCCCGGATGTGTTTTGTAATCGAGGCACAGGGTCGAGGAGAGTCACAGAGAAACATCTGTTGATAGATGAAGCGGCACTAGATCTGACTCCATAATGCTTTGTCTGGAAATGACAAAAATGGTTTTATTTTGATCATGTTGTCAAACTACTGAAAACATGCGAAAGCGAGGGGCGTTGGTACTGTTTCCAATACAGTGACGTTAACCAATCATAACAGCGGCTGATTAAAACAGCTCGCTGATTGGGTCAGAATGAGGATTGAAGATAATTATTTTTCCACAATTATTTATTTTTTGTGTGTGTGTGCGCAAATTTTTTTTTTTAAATATTATACGTAAACCTCAAGGAACATATTAAAATAATTTTTAATCATGTTATTAATAATTTATGTAATGAGTTCTTTGAGGGGATATTGAAACAATAACAATCATCATCATCATCATCATCGTCGTGGTGGTGAGACTCACGCGGTTGTTTCTCTACAGCGTCTAGGATGCGCTCCAGAACCTCCTCCAGATCCGCTTCAGTGACGGACTCCAGAACCCGCAGCAGGAAGCGGCTGGACTCCCTGGAACACAGTTCAGCGCTTTAGCACTCGAGAGGAACCCCATCGCTGCACAGTAACGCTAGTAACCCGTCAGAATGAAGATATCTACTGTAATGAGAGAGCCACATACGGACGCAGGATTAATCCGCGCATCTTAAACCCCGCGCTCACTTTCTGCTTCACTCTGCGCGCGTCCATCTTCGTCTGCTCCCGCTAAACCGGAGCTTCCGCTTCCGTAAATATCTCACACCTTTCAAAATAAAAGCCGTGTTTACTTCCTCAGCTACGCTTAGATCTATCAATATTAGCCGTTTGTTTTGTTTGTAGTAGTTTCATTTCCTATAAGAACGTTTGCAATAGAATTAGGTGATGAAATAAAACTCAAGAGATAAGCGCGTTCTCGCGCGCACCCATTATTATGCGCGTGACACGAGCTGCTGTCAGCTCACAATATTAATATTAACACTTTATAATATTGATAACCGAGATGAGACAGTATCCGTGTGTCTGGGCGGTTATGTGGTAATAATCATCTTCATCATAATAACAATAACAACAATCATAATAAAAATCAGGCCAAGAATATTTCCCATATTTCATGAAACCGCAGTTTAATATGTTCCATTCTGCTCGAATAAGGACTGTGTTTAGCATTTAACCGATCATGTTTAGTGTTTTATTCAGCTGTTTACACACAATCTTCACTTGTCACAGTTTCTGAAAGCTGTCACTCAAACAGCAGAAACACACCAAATCTACAAAACCACACACTAATTCTCAGACTTTCAGTTTTCAGTTCCATAAAACACTTTTTGCAAAACACACAATTCTCTATGTAACACACACACATCTAACAGGAATTAAAATTATAGCAAAGGTGTTTGCAAATGTTTGTTTTTGAGATGTGTTTGTGATATTTTGAGTGTGTGTGTGTGAGAGTGAGCGTGTGTGTGTGTGTGTGTGTGTGTGTGTGTTTGTGATATTGTGAGTGAGTGTGTGTGTGTGAGTGAGCATGCGTGTGTGTGTGTGTGTGTGTGTTTGTGATATTTTGAGTGTGTGTGTGTGTGTGTGTGAGTGAGCATGCGTGTGTGTGTGTGTGTGCTTGTGATATTTTGTGTGTGTGTGTGAGAGAGTGAGCATGCGTGTGTGTGTGTGTGTGTGTGGTGAGAGAGTGAGGTGTGTGTGTGTGTGTGTTTTGAGATGTGTTTTGAGTGTGTGTGTGTGTGTGTGTGTGTGTGAGAGAGTGAGCATGCGTGTGTGTGTGTGTGTGTGTGCATGTATGTGTGTGTGTGTGTGTATGTGAGTTATGTTGTGTGTGTGTGTGTGTGTGTGTGTGTGTGAGTGAGCGTGTGTGTGTGCGTGTGTGAGTGAGCATGCGTGTGTGTGTGTGAGCATGTGTGAGTGAGTGAGTGTGTGTGTGTGAGTGAGCATGCGTGTGTGTGTGTGTGTGCATGTGTGTGTGAGTGAGTGTGTGTGTGTGTGTGTGTATGTGAGTGAGCATGTATGTGTGTGTGTGTGTGTGTGTGTGAGCATGCGTGTGAGTATGTGAGTGAGCATGTGTGTGTGTGTGAGTGAGCATGTGTGTGTGTGTTTGTGTGTGTGTGTATGTGAGTGAGCATGTGTGTGTGAGCATGTGTGTGTGTGTGTGTGTGTGTGTGTGTGAGCATGTGTGTGTGTGTGTGTGTGTGAGCGTGTGTGTGTGAGTGAATGTGTGTGTGTGTGTGAGCGTGTGTGTGTGTGTGCATGTGTGTGTGTGTGTGAGTGAGTGAGTGTGTGTGTGTGAGAAAAGCAGAAAGTTTCCTGTAAAGCTTGGTTTAGGTGTAGGGCAATATAATATAGTTTGTACAGTATAACAGTGTTGACTGTGTTATTGGTATCTTCTAACTTGAGGGCCAGAACACTTAGAATCTATGAATGATTGTCATATTTGTGAAGAGGCTTGATCTGTTGTTTGTGTGTTTGTCAGGGAAAGGCGGGACGTGTGTGGGACGGTTCCTCCGGTGATGTCCGGGACCTGCGGCTGCATCGTGAATGAATGGCTGTATATATTAGGCGGGAGTCAAGTCAAGTCAAATTCACAGTTCTTAATTTACTGTAAACCATGTTTCAAGCACATACAGAGAATCGAAATTGCGTTACTCTCAGACCCCCGGTGCATACAGATAACACTAACAGTAGAGCCTAAAAATCTAGATCAAATATAAAATATAAGATAAAACTATACAATAAGGGAATGTAAAAAAGACATAATAGAAAAAATAAAATAAAAATAAGTGTAAATAAAAGCAGCGCAAGGCACATGGCAGATAGAGTGCAAACCAGTGAACAAACAGTGCAGATAAAAAGATTTTTAGTGCATAAAAAAATAGCTTATTCAGTCTGATTAAAAGTGACAAAGTGACAAAGGGCTCAGAGCAGTTATTTTATTAAACTGCCTGATGAGGAGGAAGAATGATGTCAGATCCATGGTGAATGAGTGAATGAGGTAGTGAGCAGACCACTGCTGCACAAAGTGACTGGTGCATGACATTCGTATGTTAGAGGGAGGGGGGTGGAAGGACCTGGGGATGTGGGATCTGGGGGAGGGGGGTTCATAGTTCAGTGGTGCCTGGGACAGAAGAGGGACGGGGGGTAAGTTCGGGAGCGAGTTCAGCTTCCTGACAGCCTGATTAAAGTAGCTGTCCTTCAGTCTGCTGGTCCTGGCCTGGAGACTCCGCAGTCTCCTCCCTGATGGCAGCAGACTGAAGAAGCTGTGTGACGGGTGAGTGGGATCACCTGCAATGCAGAGGGCTTTTCGAGTGAGACGGGTTCCATAAATGTCCTGGAGGGAGGGGAGAGAGACACCAATGATCTTCTCAGCTGCTCTCACTATGCGTTGCAGAGTCTTCCGGCAGGACGCGTTGCAGGCGCCATACCACACAGTGATGCAGCTCGTTAGAATGCTCTCGATGGTGCCTCTGTAGAAGGTGTACATGATGGGGGGTGGGGCTCTGGCTCTCCTCAGTTTGCGGAGGAAGTAGAGACGCTGCTGTGATTTCTTGGCCAGTGCTGCAGTGTTGTCGGTCCAGGAGAGGTCCTCTGTGATGTGCACACCCAGGAACTTGGTGCTGCTCACTCTCTCCACAGTCGCACCGTTGATGGTCAGAGGAACGTGCTGAGTGTGTGCTCTCCTGAAGTCAACAACAATCTCCTTCGTCTTCTCCACGTTCAGAGAGAGATTGTTGTCACTGCACCACCCGGCCAGGCGGCTCACCTCGCTCCTGTAGTTTGTCTCATCTCTGTTGCTAATGAGACCCACCACAGTCGTGTCATCCGCAAACTTAATGAAGAGGTTGGAGTTGTGTGACGGTGTGCAGTCGTGGGTCAGCAGAGTGAAGAGGAGGGGGCTCAGCACACATCCTTGGGGGGCCCCAGTGTTCAGTGTGATGGTGCTGGATGTGTTGCTGCCTACACGTACTGCCTGAGGTCTTCCAGTCAGAAAGTCCAACAGCCAGTTGCACAGCGAAGTGTTGAGCCCCAGCTCGACCAGTTTGTGAATGAGCTGTTGAGGGATGATTGTGTTGAATGCTGAACTGAAGTCTATGAACAGCATTCTGACGTATGAGTCTTTTTTCTCTAGATGTGTGAGTGCTGAGTGGAGGGTAGTTGCGATGGCATCATCGGTCGAGCGGTTGGACCGATATGCAAACTGGAATGGGTCCAGGGAGGGGGGGGGCAGACTTGATGTGGTGCATGACTAGTCGTTCGAAGCACTTCATGAGGATGGGAGTAAGTGCAACAGGACGGTAGTCATTGAAGCATGATGGAGATGGCTTCTTCGGGACTGGAATGATGGTGGTAGCTTTGAAGCATGTGGGAACAACAGCTTGACTAAGTGAGATGTTGAAAATGTCTGTGAAGACATCAGTGAGTTTCTGCTGCACAGTCTCTCAGTACATGCCCAGGAATGTTGTCAGGACCCGGAGTTTTGCGTGCATGATCCTGCTGAAGGATCTCCTCACGCTGTCCGGGGTCACCAACATCACCTGGTCACTGGGAGGAGGTGGAGTCTTCTGTGCAGTGGAGCTGTTTTTGTGCCTCAAAGCGAGCGAAGAAGGTGTTCAGCTCGTTCAGCAGAGAGATGTTGCTGTAACAGGTCCGCTGTGGGGGCTTGTAGTCCGTAAGGGTCTGTATGCCCTGCCACAGGCTCCGAGTGTCTCTGCTGTCACTGAATTGATGGGCTATCCTCCTGGAGTACTGTCTCTTAGCCTCTCTGATGCCGCGGGATAGGTTGGCCCTGGCTGTTCTCAGGCCCCCCTCGTCTCCAGCTCTGAAGGCAGCGTTCCGCGTCTCCAGGAGTCTGTAGACTTCCCCTGTCATCCACGGCTTCTGGTTGGCCCGAACAGTGATGGTTTTTGTGACTGTTACATCCTCAATACACTTGGTGATGTAGGCAGTGACAGTCTCCGAGTACTCCAGGAGGTGGTGATGTATGTTGTGAGTGTCTGCGTGTTTTAATGTATTCCAGTCAGTTGTATCAAAGCAGTCCTGAAGAGCCTCTGACGATCCTTCTGGCCACACTTGAATCTGTTTCTGAACTGGTTCAGAAACAGATTCGGCGGCTGCTGTGATGATGGACAGACTAATGAAGTAAAGCTGCAGTCAGTCTTCACTGTGTTCAGGTGCATCAGTAAAACCACACGCTTCATGAGAGTTCTTGTTTCAGCATTACTCAGTCATTCAGCTGGAGGAGAGTGACGCCTCGGTCCGGATCGCTGCCGTCTCCACGAGATAAACTCTCCTGTTGGGTTCATGAAGGAAGGTTACTATTTCTGCATCTGAATTCTCCAGTACATGCTGTTGAATATCAGGGAACTGATTTAGTAATATTTGTGTAATATGAC
Organism: Cyprinus carpio; assembly: GCF_018340385.1. Classification (NCBI taxonomy): domain Eukaryota; kingdom Metazoa; phylum Chordata; class Actinopteri; order Cypriniformes; family Cyprinidae; genus Cyprinus; species Cyprinus carpio. The sequence goes on from NW_024879333.1 coordinate 98,036, forward strand.
TGCTGATCTCCCGACAGAATCATCTACTTTGGTGGATATGGAGTGAAATCAACAATCAGAAGAGCTTCATTGTGGATGAAGTTTGTATTCATTGCGAAGCTCCTCACAAATGCAGAGCTAATCAAAACAGATTCATATCAGTGTTGGTTTTCTCTCATCAGGCCGAGGACATCTTCTGGGGATGGAACAATGAAGTTCATGAGTTTGATCCAGAAAGAAGCAGCTGGACCGAACCGCAGACCTTCGTGAATCATTCAAACCTCATTCAGCTTCGTGAATCAAATGTTTTCAATTCAGTCATGTGTTTCCAGCTGTACAAAGTTAGGAATTAAATGAGTATGTGTTTAAATCAGTCTATGAAGTGTGTTTGTGAATGATTGACAGGGACGAGCTCCTCTCTACGATCGGCAGCGAAGGCTGTGTGTGCGGTGGAAGAATAAAGGTGATTTAGAGACTCCCTTAAAATCATTTGTCCTGCATTCATACAGACAACTTACTACAGATAATTTATCAATCCTCATCTATATCTGCCTGTTTAACAGCCCACAGTGTGCACATACTGCCAGCACGTTTACATTTAGACAATCCTGTATCATCTGAGATCTTCTCTTCAGAAGGTGTGTGTGCAAGATCAGACAGACTCTGTTGTTGTGTTTAGTTTGTTTGCTCTCTGCGCAGGAAACGAGAACAAGTGATGTGTATTGTCTCTTCATGGACGTGGTCAGAAATGTAAGAGACGTTCCTCACTGGTCTGTATAAGTCTGGAGTGTTAGGAGTGTGTGATCTTCATGAAGCTCGTCTCGTCTGGTGTTTGCAGGGTTGGGTTGGCTCCGGCTCCTGTGGGACGCTCATGGCACACGCTTACAGTCGTGTCAGACTCGTCTCTTTCTGTTCGAAGGACTCAGTGTGGACTGCAGACCCATGAGTATAACACATGCAAAAAACTCAACTTTAAACAAGAGTACAGTTTAAAAACTAACTTTCTTTCTCCTCAGGTGACGGCTGGATATTTAATCTGGAGACAAAAGGATGGACAGAGATGGACAAACCACGGTTGGTGGAAACACGCAGAAATGAGATGAACAGAAGAAGATATGACTGTATTTTGTTTTATTTCTCAAGCTGTTTCTCATTGTGGTTTTTAGGCTGTGGCACAGCGCTTGTCAAAGAAGAGACTCGGATGTTGTTGTGTTTGGAGGAAGTCATGATGATATCCTCTCAGTGAGTCTGGTGTGCAGGACGATCTATCAGACATCAGTAATCTGTGAGGATCTGTTCTGCAGGGCCACAGCAACGACGCGCTCGTGTTCCAGACGCAGACAGAAACTCACAGAACGTGAAACTGCGGAGTGATTCATCTTTACTAAATTTGTTTATAAGCTTTGTTTAATATTGTTAAAGGATTTATTTTCAGTATTTTAACATTTTAAACTATTTATGACTGTTTTGTGTCTAAGTGCTGAAACAGTTGTACTTATAACCTAATGCAAACGAAGCTGGTTCCTTCTGGGAACAACATAAATATGAATTAAATCTTAAACAGGTAAAATGTGCCTCTGGAAGGAGAACCTTTTCCATTTTTCTAGATATTTTTTCTTACAGAGTACTAACTGATCCACGATCTTCCTGACCAAATTGCCCCCAAGGCCTGGAAAATGTTAAATGTGCCTCTGGAAGGTGAACCTTTTCTCTCTCTCTCTCTCTCTCTCTCTCTCTCTCTCTCTCTCTCTCTCTCTCTGTCTCTCTCTCTGTCGCTGGTGCCGTTGTCCCGTGGCTGCCGTCGCATCATCAGGTGGGTGCTGCACACTGGTGGTGGGTGAGGAGAGACCCCCCACATGATTGTAAAGCGCTTTGGGTGTACAGTGTTTATCTATATCTATGTTGATGCACTAACATGCATAATTAATTATTTATATTTCATTTATTAGATATTAGGTATGTGTATCACAAATGAACATTCAATTATTATTATTAAACTGAACAATTGCAAATAGCAGCTAACTTAATTCACGTGATCCGTGTACTGCTAGGCATCTTTGGATTCCCCTTTCAGTGTAATTTAGAAAATCACTTGTGCTAATAAGTTGTTAAAAGTTGCCAAATAGATTTTAGAAATAGATATATTTGTTGCTAGGTGCTTTTGAAAGAAAAAGTTGCTAAGGTAGTCTGAAAAGTAGCTAAATTTAGCAACACTGTCCCAAACCCAGACCTCCACCCTCCAGTCGGCCCACAGCACGATAGTAGAGAATAAAGTACCGCTCCGTGGTGGATCTGCAGGATTACAGGAGCTCCAGAGACGTGGAGCTGGTCATCACCCTCGACCTGCTGCTGGGATCCGCTGCAGACACCGAGCTCAGCGTGGAGCAGTGGCAGCTCGTCCTGGACTCTCAGAAACACCAGATACTAGCTGGATCTTCTGCTCTCGTATCCTGTGGATGAAGACAAAGGATCGAAAGCCTAAAGAGGAAGATCCTGAGCCCGAGTCAAACTGCTGTACTTTAACCCTCTCAGCAAAACTACAGCCTGAGCCTTCCGCATCAGAACCTCAGATCACCGATTCAACGACCGAACCACAGACGCGCCGCGATCCAGCAGCGAACCGGACAGAACCGCAGGAGCCCGATCATTTACATCAGACCTGCTCTGTGGAAATGGACTAAGATTAAATTAACACTCGACTCTTCATCAAATACAGTATGATACTGAGATTTTATATAAAACATTCACATACGCTCCAAATTCACTAGATTATCAGTTTGAATCATTTCTGGTCTAGTAGTGCAGTAGATGTGACATGCTGTGGATATTAGTGATAATAATGCATAACTGTTTCTGTTTTCTGTGCAAGTTTCCCAGCGAATCTGATATCACAGCAAACGGTGGAGATGAAGACGTCCGAGTCGAACACAGCGAGGGACGCATTATTTCCACACCAGCCACTGATGACAGATAATAATGCACCCATGAACCAGCAACACCGCCGCCGCATCACGAGGAGGACACTGAAGAGCCAAAGACGAGACGTTCTTCAGAAGAGCACAGCTGAGCGATTCAGGCAGAGATATTCTGAGAGAGATCGAGGGACTTCAGGAGAGGATATCTGAGGGATTATGGAGGATGTATTCTGAGGGAGTTGGAGGCGTTTTGTTTTCGGGAATATTTGTTTGGATTGTGTTTTAGTTCAGAGACACAAGTTTAATGTTTAAATGTAGAGTAAAATAAAACCCCTTTTAGTTTTGTTCAGAAATGAACTTAAAACAAAGACTGACCTTTTGGAGTAAAAATGAAAAAGCTTGATTGAAATAAAGGAAACTGAACAAATACAGTGAAATACAGAAGCCTGTGATGTGAAATCATCAAATCATTTTTCTTTGGCAGCTCAAACTTCTGTTTTTAATGAGTTTTTATTTTACAAAACATATGTTGCGACGCTGGAGTTTAAAGGTCTTTGTCCAGTGAACAAACCCTTAAACATCGAGCTAAAACAGAACAAACACTGAAACAGCGAGCAGCGCTCGTACAGACGGTCAGCGAGAGGTCATCTGAGGTCACGCTGCACGCAGCCGTCCATGAACTCACAGTAACACAGCAGCGAGCAGAAGTGCTTCTGCACCGGAGCCTCGGTGCCGCCCATGTTGTCCACTAACACCACGGTGTGAGCCACGAGGTGCAGGTTGATGCTGACGGCCGTCTGGATGAAGGAGTCCACACAGACCCGGCCGCAGTCGCAGGCTTTAGAGAAGTCCAGCTGGTGACACAGGTGCAGCGGCACGACGTGAGGGCCGTGTGGGACTCTGACAGAGAACAAGACAAGAACACGTTAGCAGCCGCAGGAGGGCTGTGATGGTACACGAGTCCGTACCAGAACTTCTCAGCACCGGTCTTTCGGTTCGGTGTGCAAATCCTTCCAGTTTTTCAGGAAATGTAGAGAATAAATACCATTTTGGTGCTCTCTGATGTGGTGCGACAGATCAGCGTATACCAGGGTTCCTCAAATCTTGTCCTCGAGGGCCAGTGCACTGAAGAGTTTATCACCAACCCTGATCAAACTCACCCACCTGTGATCTTCTAACGATCCTGAAGACACTGATTAGCATGCTCAGGTGTGTTTGATTAGGGTTAGAGCTAAACTCTTCAGGAAAGTGATTTGAGGATCCCTGGCGTATACTAACCACTCAGTTTAGAGGTCTTCTCCGGTCCTAAAATCTGTACCCGACCCAAATCACTTCTTGTCTGAACCCGACGTACATTAATTATTTAAAAAAAAAGAGAAAAACTTGACCCGAGACTGACCCAGCTGAATTTATTTTCGAATGTAAACAGCACTGATGTGAGTGTCCTGCTGACTGATTGGCCGCTTCTCCATTACTTTCATTTAACATTCATTTATTTAATTACTACTTCATATTATTGCCTGCCTGATGGGTACAAGTTATTTCTAAGTTCAGTTTTCAGCTGTGAGTGTGACCAGTGGATTTGAAAAATAAACGTGACAGTTTGATAAATTGAATCGATAGCTTTTCATGGCTAATCTTAAGCATAACTTACGATCATAGCATAATTCATGGCTTTGCTAGTGTTGTCTTTGAAGTAGTGTTTTATTTGGGGTAATGGTTTTGTTCATGGAAGAAAGCCCTGCATAGAAACGCAGCCGCAGTAATGAAGAGAGTGGGTTTTCCTGAAGGATCTCATATAAGACGGATTTCTGTGTGCTAGGTTATAAACGTATGCTTCTTTTCTCCGCGTGTTTCTCACTTAACGTGAACGTGCAAGTACACATCGGGATAGTTTAAATGTATTTGGGTCCATGTGAAAAAAAGCACTTATTTTAAATGATCTGAGACCCGAGGCCGCTAATACTGAACCTGACCCGTGTTCGAGGCACTCGTAGAAATTTTGGACCCGAACCCACACGGATCTCGGGTCAGACCTCAGTGAAGACCTCTACCTCAGTTCTAACGACAGCGTAATCATCAGTTCCTCTTTATTATAACGACAGCGTAATCATCAGTTCCTCTTTATTACTAGTTTTAATGTCAGACATACCTGTTCAACAACAATGGAAACTGAATAGAAAAACGTGACAAAGTTAATTTAAAAACAAATTAAATGTTTGCATACGTTTTTTTATTTTATTTGAGTGTTTATTAATATCGTTAATTTAGGTATTTCACGAGAACCGATACGATGGTACCAAGTCAGTATAAACATTTTAAAATCCTGGCGGTGCTTGTGTTTTTTTTCCTCAGCAGGGTACGAAGCGGCGGAAGCGAGGCTGCGGTGCTCCCGGAGCTGACGGTGACACCCAGAAGTGTTTCAGTCCACCCTCAACAGTGTTCGGAAGCTTACTTCGGAAATGTAACAGGTTACAGATTACAAGTTACACTATTTAAAATGCAATAGTAGTGTAACTATTTCAATTACTTTATTAAAGTAATGTAACATTAAATTTGATTGCTTTTCTAAATTTGTAACAAATGTTTTGAACTGTTAACCATGTTGAAACATGTAAAGCAGACAGGTTAACCTCAACTCAACACTGATTACGGTCAGGCTTTCAGAATCCTTCATCACTTGAATTAAGACGATAAAATTTGAACACATCCACCAAAACCAGACTTTAGTTTAGTTTAGTTTACTGATACAGTTTTTGAAACCAAATCTTTGCACAACTACAGGAAACACTGCATCTAACAATGATTTGCGGGGGGTTGTTAATTTAGAAAAAGCATACATCTCAATCTGAATAGGGTTATCTAACAAGCAAGTGTCCTATTCAGTGTACTAAACTCCTGAAACACTGGTGTGTGTTTGTATATAATATGAGGATAGTTTTCTCAAAATGCTCGTGAAGTGACTCAGAGCAGCTCTAGAGATCATGTTTGTGTTCATGTACTCATATTTACACACGCACGCTTCAGTATGTGTAGTGAATGAAACCAGTACGCCACTGAATTTAAACTAATGCTTGCATTCAGAGTATATGTGTGTGTGTGTGTGTGTGTTATGTTCAAGAACAAGTGTGTGTGTGTGTTTTTTTAATGTTAAACAAAGGAGTTAATGTTTAAGTTTTATTGCTATGTTTTTTCCAGTGGTATTAGTATCGAGTACTTAAGTTGTTATCGGTACCGACTTTTAGATCTTGGTATCACCTATCGAGATTCAGTAAACCATTGCTAAATAAAGCAATCAGTTTAGTTCAGCTGTAAGCGTCATGTTAGTGCAGCGTTTGGTGTGCTCCAGAGCGCTGGCTTGAGCGAACCGGTTTCCAAACAGGTCCAGGTTCTCCAGGCACAGCTTTCTGAAGCTGGCAGGAAGTACGGTGAGCTGGTTGTGAGCGGCGGACAGGAAGCGCAGCTTGGAGAGCCGGCCGATGTGGAAAGGCAGCCACAGGAGCTTGTTCTGGTCCAGTTTGAGGTTGACCAGCTGCTGCAGCTGACAGAAGCGAGCGGGCAGGACCTTCAGCTGGTTCTGACTCAGGTCCAGATGCTGGAGAGACGTCTGCAGGGTCGAGGAGCACAGGCCGTCGCCGAAGCTCTCCAGCTGGTTGTTGTGGAGAATCAGCTCTGCGAGGCAGCTCAGGTCACCGATGGTGGAGGGCAGCTTCTTGATGTGGTTGTTGCTGAGGTCCAGCCGGCGCAGGACTCTGAGTGACAGCATGCGCAGGTCCACACGGGTCAGTCTGCAGTACGACACCTGCAGCTGCTCCAGAGAGTACGGGAAGCTGGACGTGAGCGGGTAGTCCTTCTTGGTCCAGAATGCTGAGCTTCTTCTTGGGTTTCTCCACATCGCGGGTGCGGGCCGGGCCGAGGGCCGACAGGGGGAGCGAGTCCGTGTCACTTCCTCTGTGTGCCAGCCGAGCGGCGGAGAGGAAGCTCTTCAAGCTGCTGATGTCCGCCTGACACACACACACATACACACACACACACACACACACACAGAGACAAATCAAGCGCAAACCATTTCAGAAACCATTCGTATCTTCAGCTGTTTAATAGCATCAATCTTCTATTTATGTAAAACCAGGTCTGTGCAGGAACTAGAGCGACGCCAGCAGATATTCCCCCGACGTCTGAGAATCAGGACAGATCACAGTCGACCAGCGGATACCGAGTTTAAACTTAAAAGGGTCATATGAGGATGCTAAAAATAACATTATTTGGTGTATTTGGTGAAATACAATTGGTTTACGCGGTCTATGGTTCAAGGAACATTATTTTTCATATACTGTATATTATAGTTTCTCCTCTATGCCCCGCCTTCTGATAAAGCTCATCTTTCTGAAAAGCGAGGTGTGCTCTGATTGGCCAGCTATCCAGTGTGTTGTGATTGGCCAAAAACCTCAAACGAGATGGAAATGTTACGCCTCTTAACAGATTTGGAAATAAACGTTTCCACGACAACAGAGACAGAGCAACACGGGTCATAATCTGAAAACCACACCCACAAGCAGAGCAATGTCTAAAAGCTGCTCTGTCTCTGTACTACAGCGAGAATAACAGGAGCGTGGGGGGGTTCAGGAGACAAGTCAACTTCTATAAAGAATCTCTCTTTGGGTTTGAGAATTTAGTCTTTGCAGCTTTACTGATCTTATCTATGCACGAACAACTTGTAACACTCCAAACACAAAGGAAAACTTTGTCGCCTCATAAGACCTCTTTAATATGATCAGCTATCAGCTCGAGTACAGCAGGAATCAGCACAGAGACGGTGAGTGACAAAACAGCAGATATCAATCCATTTTATTATTATAACATTATACTTGCAGCAAAAGGCTGGCAGAGGTGCAGAAGAAATACAGATTCACACAAAATAACCAATCATCCTTAGTTTATCAGGAGTTGAGAGTTATCAGCTCTGTCATTTATTTGGTTTACTACTACAAAAACACGATAATAACTGCACTATGGGTTGGATATATGATGCAGAAGCATTTATTTAAAAAAAACCCGTGACAGCACAACTTCTCCGAATAGAACTGAAAGCAGGTCTTTACTTTACTCAGACAGATGTCAATCGCAGGCTCCTTCAGCCGAACCGTGGCTTTGCCTTCTTCCACGAACCTGGTGAAGAACTTCTCGATGTTCTGCTGCAGCTGCAGAGAAACACACACACACACACACAAACACACACACACACTCAGCAGCTGGTCCACAGCAGACACGCGGCACAGAGAGCGCTCGGTCCTGCCTTGTATCGCGCTCCGCGGCGGTGTCTGGCGGTGCAGATGAGCAGAAACACGCCGCGCTCCGCGAGCCTCCCGAGGGACAGAACCGCGCGGCTGGACCGGCCCTTACTCCTCACACCGACCGACGGTAACCACCGGCTCACCACCTCCACGTCACACCGCAGCTGCATCCCGCACGAGTCTGAAACACACCGCGGTCAGTCTCGACAGGATATCTCCATTAAACACGACAGTGAGAACACTGGATTGGTGTCTGGTCACGAGACTAACTGGTTATAATAAATCGTTATGTGCGAGGTAAATAAACTCTGACTGAAAACAGTAAACAAACCTGAATCGTTCTTCCTTTCAATCGATTATTAGCAAACCAGCAGATCCATAGTAAGACCAAATAAATCCGATCTCACGCCGAATAATTAAAATAATTAATCTGACAGCAAAACACGGTTAAATCATGTTTCAAACAGCGCACTTGAGCGATCTTTCATGTTTAGTTACGTACCGCGCGCTTATGTGTCGCGCATGCGCGGTGGACACTGACTGACCTCACTAATATGGCGGAGTAACTTTACCAGAAGATATCCCCAGTGAGGCCTTTCTGCACTGAAATAGTTTTAGCGCTGCTTATGACAAGCTACGTTCCGTGACTCGTTCATGTAACCCACAGAAGCGACAGCATAGTTAGTGATGGATGGACAAATGAAGCACTGAGTCTTTCCTCTGACTGCATCGGGAAAAGATTCAAAGCTTAGAGAGTGTCGAAAACATCAAAACAATCTGCTGGTTAGTAAAAAATACGGCAGCCAAGAGTGTATGTGTGTGTGTGAAAAAAAACAAGATTATTCTGATCCCAGCAAAAGGATGGATTTCAGGAACAAAAATGTAATAAAACTTTAAATCTGGTCCAAAAAAATCCAAAATTTGTAACATGTGATATATCCCCAGATAGATGTCAATAATAAATAAATTGTCATTTAAATTGTTTATTTAATCACTGATTGTAAACTACATGTGCATGTCCCTTTAGGGGCTCCGTAGAGCACTAGTGATCCAGACTTGAGATCTGAAAGGGTGTATCTGGATCAGGGTGATCCGCACAGAAGTAATGGGTTCCCTGAACCTGGATCACAAAACACAGGATTCCCAAATCCAGATCATTCTGATCCAGATTAAACTTCCTGAACAACCGGACCCGGAAACATCACGACTCAAGCAGACTGCCTTTTATTTCGTGTACAATAAAGCAAAGTTGTAGAATATAGCATTTCGAAGCCAAGGCCATTATCACAGAACGCTTGAGTCCCCAAAAAGGAGTTAAATGTTTAGATTGAATATAGTGTAGCTAAGGTCTCGTGCGGTGGGCTTCGACTCCTCGCCGAGGCTGTGGGGTTCCCATCTGATCCCTGCTCTGCAGCTGCGCCTGATGTTGACCTACGACCCCGAGGAGCACATCAGCACCCCTGCTTCAGAGAACTGAGGTACGAGCATTCGAGCCTTCAGAAACCGCTTCACGCGGGGGTGTGTGTTCCTGAAGACATCTGACCTGTAAATGCACTCCTCAGTGATGTGAGTCTGTGATATCACTCACTTTCAGGATAAACACTAGCCGTAGGATCGGGAACACAAGGCTTATTTTGCGTGACGCTGATGGAAGGCCGAGTGAAGTGTAGCTGTGCCTCAGCTCTTTCTGTGGTGTTTCTGCAGGATGTCCGAGAGGACAGCAGTGAGTCTGCGGAAGGGAGAGTCCAGCGGGATCAGCTGTGGGACGTCAGGGAAGACAGGAGCCTCTTCACAGCACACCAGCTTCTTAGACACATTCACAAACACAAGTATTAACAAGGCACTAATCATGAAAACGTCATCCCTTCAGACATTAATCACGTAAACGAACAGCGCTGCAGGAGCTGAAGTGAACGCGAGTACATACACTGACTGATGTTGTGAAAGCACTCTTTGTATTACAGTGAACAAAAACAGAATCAGTATTGTGCTTCTTTAGAATATGATTTCAGGAGGGCATTTTTGTTGTTAACTTCAGTTAATACTAGTGCTGTCAAACGATTAATCTCTACCAAAACGTTTTTGTTTGCGTAATATGTGTGTGTACTGTGTATACTTATGCACATATAAATACATTCACATGCATATAATAAAAATGTAACGTTTATTATATATAACTTATATAAATATATACACAAATACATGTAAATATTTTCAACTTATATGCTGTTTGTGTGTCTTTATATATACATAATAAATGTACACCGTACACTCACATATAATGTAAACTAAAACTTTTGGAAGTGATTATTCGTTTGACAGCAGCACTGATTAATATATTAAACATTATTCAATTTCATTATTCAATTTCAGTTGTATTTTGTCGTCATCTGATAAACATGTTAAATAAACAGTTCAATATTGTTTAGTCTTTCACTGAATGCATTCTGACGGAGAAAGCAGTACATAAAGAGTTAAACTGACAGACACCGGTCAGCGTGTGTATGTTCCTCTGCAGGCCTCGCAGCTCCCTCTGGAGCTACCAAAACTCAGCGTGGTCATCCCTTACCCAGTGTCCAGCTTCCCAGCGCTGACCGCTTCACACCGCAGCTCTCTGCCTGCCATCTGCAAAAAGTGCCACTCGCTCTGACCAAAGACCATGTAAGAAATGTAGAATTAAAATCTGCTGCTTTCCATCATTTAACCTGAACCCGACGATCCTCTGAGACAGCCATGCGTTCCTCCGAGATCTCTTGTTCCTGCTCTTATTACACATCTCACATCTGCACAGAAGTCTCAAGAATATTATGGGAGTAAAGTTCAACAGGATGCTGGTGTGCTGTTATCTTTCCTCAACTTTAAAGTCTTCAATGAAGGGGTTTTACTTCACACGCGCTGCAGACTGCCATGTTTTGACATCATTACTGTACACTGATGCACATTTAGCAGATCTGTAATTATCCGTTTGGTGATTTTACATTCATGCATTTTAGCATGAAATTTACCACAAAATCTTCCTTTACATTAGTTTTTCTGCGCTTTTTTTTTTCCAATTAGGGTTAGAAACAATCAATCTTTTCCAATCATCTTAAAAACAACACAGGGTGCTCAAACAAACACATTTTCAAAGGTTATGAATGCTGTCTGATGTACAGTAGAACAAAAATCCCCCAAAACAGGACAAGAAGTGTTATTCAGTCACACTGGAGCAGCATAAAAAGGCACAAACCTGTAATAAGAGCAGCAGCTCTGCACTAGTTAGTGGTCTAGAGAGAATAGTACACAAAACACAACAGCCACACAGATACACACCAGACCAAACATACATGGACTTCTTTAATGAAGAACAAAATGTGAAATGCAAAATGTTAACAACATGAATCAAAAAATATGAGCACTTCCACATCCTGGTCTTTCCCGGTTAGTGTGTGTTTCATCGACAGTGATTGGTAGTCACAAAAAAGGGTACGTTAAACGTCTAATAGTGTCACACAGATTCTAGTGATGACGAGCCGCTCTAGTGGCTGTTGTTTAGTAGTACATAGAATAAGTCTGCGGTTGGTAAGCAAAATATGAACTCTTTTGTGCGGTTTGTTTTCTCTGCGTCTGTTAGACTTCCTGAGCGTCAGACGTGTGTGAATCTGTGACCAGAGACGAGCCATTCTCTTACATACATCTCCTATATCAAAATACATCTGGGGACTTCTGTACAAGAGACAGGAAAACCAAACTAAACAAACAGAAACCTGCATATTTAAGATTATTTTTAATATTAGGTCTATTTTTCTGCTTTAGAAATGTCACTATTTCCTGCAATGATGACAAACGTTCACTAGAGTTACTGATCATTTGCTTTTGCCCCAATAAATCACTGAATTACAATATTATACATATAATACAAAGCAGATTTTTATCTGAAACAATATTAAAATAAATGCTCAATAGATACAAAGTTTTAATCATAGTTCTCCACATTATACGGTCTGTGAGTCCTCGCACACAAATGTAAAGCCATTCTCTTCTAATAAACTATTAAGTGCAAACAAATGTTCTTTAAAAAACTATGATTGCAGCATCCAGCTTTTCAGATTCAGATTTCAAGACAGAGGATATTAAAGCCAAGTGCATCAAGGCCTTCCCCAAACATCTCTCTCTTTCTTTTTTGATCCTTTATGGTAGTGACCAAAAAAAAAAAAAAATCAAAAACAAAAATAAAATCAGTGCAAAGTTCCATAAGAAGGAGGGTGAAAATGAAAGTGTGTTTGAAGGATCTGGGCTGATGTTTGGACCAGCAGGTGTTTCTCAGACCCACACCTCAGGCTCAAGCTCGAAATACACAGCAGGAAAGAATAACAGAGAGATGCATTTGAGAGTGAAAGCAACAAAACAATTAAATAAATACTCAGTGAGAACAGAAGAAATGGAAGGAGCCCGCGGCTGCGGTACAGTCTTTCCACGGATTCACTGCGAACACGGGCCTCCGGAGCGACAGAAAGAGCAGGAGAGAGGAACACAAGGAGCTCGGAGCGGAGACGGATCTCATAGCAGCAGAAATAGAGGCTATACTACTGTTCCACTGGGAGAGTTGGCTTGGTTCTGGGATGACAACAAACCCTGGAAGAAAGAAGAACAGACATTTGAACGAAGAAATATACAGGAGGAAAAACATCACACAGATCACACACACGATGAACTAGCTACAGACTTTACTAGCGCTCACAACACACACAGCGTTCACCGTAAACCCTGAAAACAAGCTCTTCTCCAAAGCCTTAACTCAACTAGAGACTCAAAAACAAACATTTCTCTCGGGTGTGTTTTAAAGTGAACAGTGATTTAAATACAGCCATTTCTCCCCGTTGCATATTAACGTGTATATCTTTATGTCGTCTTTTAATTTGTGGGCGCTGATGCTGATTGGTTGAGTTTGTGCAGCATTGGGCGCTGATGCTGATTGTGTGCAGCATTTTTTTTATTTTTTTATGTTTTTGTGTTATTGTGTGTAGTGTTTTGTAGTTTTTTAAGTTTTTAATGTTGTTGTTTTTGTTTTTTATTTATTAGTTTTTTTGTTTAATGAGATGTAGTTTTAAAAGGATTTCAGAGACGATCAGCGCTCGTGTTTCCTGACGAGAGCAGCTCACCTCGGCTCTGAGGACTCGTCGCGGGTAAACATGAGGAGATATAATTCCTTTTGGGGTAAATCTAACCGGTAATCTTTGCTCTTTATTCTATTCATCTATTAATATGTTTAAATGAAAAGAAAAGAGGCAGTGGTGTTTTAAGTCATATTTCATCTTATTGTAAATACAGTGAGGAATACTGCAGCAGTCAAGGCGAGCTGACTGATGTCATCAAGTGTGTGTTTGATTCAGTAGATCACAAATTAATGTTACAGAGACTTAGGTATATAGGTCTCAGTGAAGCGGCTTTAAAATGGTTCAAAAACTATCTTTCAGAACGCACTCAATGTGTGTGTGTTGAAAATTACAACTCACCTTTTCTTCATGTAAATACTGGAGTTCCTCAAGGATCGGTTTTAGCCCCTTTGTTATTTTCTATTTATATTAATGATTTCGGTCATGGAATAGACTCAGCTAAAATACATTTGTATGCAGATGATACAATTGTTTATACGGCAGCATTTTCTTTAAAACAAGCTTTACAGCAACTGCAGGATGCTTTTCTAATTATGCAGCGCTCATTGTTGCTGTTAAAATTGGTTTTAAACTCAAATAAGACAAAGTATATGATTTTTAGTCGCGGTCACACTACGGTAACAGATTTGACAATTAGAACATGGAATGGTTCACTTATAGAAAGAGTTAGTTCTTATAAATATCTAGGTATTTGGACCTTAGGGTTAGAAGTTAAACTCTCTAACCACTAGCCCACGACTTCCCGATATCGATAAGATAAGAGATCGTCTATTTTCATGATCTGATTTTATTTATGAATTGTGATTGTGTCATTTGTGGTACTGTCTCTGTGACTCTTTTTTGTATGAAACTTTATGTGCTGCCGTCTTGACCAGGTCTCAATGTGATTTCCTTGTTAAATAAAAGAAAAAAATAAACTCAACAGAATCGTGTCTGATTGGTTATGACACGCAACACTGTAAAAATGTGAAAAAAGAAATATAATGGAACGAATAAGCCCTAATATTAACTAGATAGTATTACTAGCCTGATAATAATAATGGTCTTGCTACTGTCAAAGGCATCAGTCACAGGAGATATCTCTGATTATCGTCGTCCATGCACGATACTATCACCTATCAGCACAACACTACTCTCAGAACGAGCGACTGAAGCAAACCTGGACTGACCGTGAATGCAGGGAGGAAGTCAGCTAAGAGCAGAAAGGAACTCACCAGCAGGGATGGACGATATCTTATCATTTGTGATATACCGGTAAAAAAATCTCCCCATGATTAGAATTAATGTTATTGTGATAATAACGATAAAGTCTAGTTGTTGACACACGGAGGAAGGCATACGCAAACTGAGGAGCTCCTTCTATAATCTGGAACTGGTTTGGTCCGGGCTGTGCAGTGCACAAATAATCAGTCTGAGCCTTGAATAAATGTACTACAGTAGCGATACAGTTTTTGTATGTGTATGAGCCTGTTTACAAACCTGTCCTCAAAGATATCATTTATTGACATGCTTTTTCTGCAAATTAGCTTAACATAAGTCAAGTGTTTGAAATAACTTTTTTGTGATCAGACGTGGTTTTAATATCACAGAATGAGACAGAAATCATACTATTTTATAGTATTATATGCCGTGATAAAGGCTATGTTGAGTAGTACTGCATTATAAAAATTATATTATAAATACCCAAGATTGCTTTAACACAGATAAACCGTATTAATGCGCAAATATTTTGTGCAGTACTTCAAGTTTCCTCAGTTAAAATGTCTCTATCTGCGTTTTATTCAGCGATAACTGGATACCTCTGTTCATATGAGGGATTTCACAGGAGATATCTCTGATTATCGTCGTCCATGCACGATAGCACAAGAGCGCCCTCTGGCTTCCAGTATGAACTAAACAGTCATTACATTACGTGTGTACTCCGTAATGCTCACTACACCCTCTTCTGGGTAAAAATAGGAAACATAATACTTTTCTCTAAAGCAGTGGTTCTCAACCCGCGGTCGTGCCCCGCCACTCTTGAGATGTTAAGGCAAAAGGAATCACTCACGCTATCAATCATATATGATCGTGGGGCACAGCTTGTCAGTGAACAACGGCTCTGTGTAGTAAATGCTGCTCCATGTGAAAGCACACACGTGTAGAGATTTACCGCTGATTACAGAACCGGCTTTACTGACAAGATGCAGATTAAAAATCACATGCGATTTATTGTGCAGCTCTATTAAGAATCACTACTCTGAAAAAACAGGATTTTTTTGTCTCCCTGAAATATCGTCATCGATAACGTTATGTCAATAAACACCAGAAGTTATGGAGATATATTTTGAACCCCAGACGCTCATCCCTACTCACCACTTTGCCGGGTCTCGCCCACGTGCAGATGAACCCCTCCTGACACGCGGTGACGATACAGTCCTCTAGAAAGATGAGCACGGTCAGTCTCTCGTGTGCGATCTTTTTACAGATGAGCGGCTCGAGCAGCGGCACGTCCTCCATGCGTGGACACAGCTGCGTGCCCAGAGTCTTGGCGGGGTCTGTTTTGGTTTTGGTCAGCAGGTTGAGCTTGTCGCTGCTCTTGCTGCTGATGTGGCCCATGCTGTGGTTGCGCTTGTGGTCTTTGTCGGGGTGCCGCTCTTTGCGGTCGTGCAGCGAGAGCGTGGCGAACTTGCTGACGCCGGCGGCGATGGGGTTGTCCGAGGCGGCGCTCTTGCTGTTAGCGGCGGAGTGCGGGAGACTGTTGGAGCGCGGCAGCGGCGCGGGGAGCGAGCTGGAGCCGTCACTGCTGCTGGCGTTCATCACGTTAGTGTGCGTCCGCGTCCGGGACAGCGGCAGGTGAGGGAACAGGATGTCCTCCGTCAGGTCCCACAGGCACAGCTGAGTGTCCTGCCCCACCGAGCCGAAGCGGTACGTCACGCTGACCGGCCGGCTGTCCGTCGAGTTGCGCTTGGACAGACGTGACTGTGTGCTGTTGGCCCTGTCTCGGCCGAAGTGGATTTGATCCTGGAAGTCCTCGTCGCTGCCGCTGAACTCCATGGGCTCGCTCTCCTCCACGCTGGTGGTGTAGTGGTCAAACGCCACCACGCTCACCCAGGACTTGTGTCCGTGTCCGCGGGCGATCACCCGGCAGTCTGCGAAGCACCAGACGGTCACCAGGTCGTCCTCGCCGCCGGCCACGATGTACTTCCCGTCAGGGCTCCAGCAGACGCACAGCAGGCCTCCGAAGTAGCTCTTCATGGTGCCGTGCAGCTCCACCGCGTCGAAGTTGAAGACCCGCAGGAAGCCGTCCTGACTCACGCAGGCCAGGAACTTCCCGTCGGGCGAGAAGGAGAACTCGTTCAGCGCGCCCTCGCCCACCGTCCACTTGAGCAGAGGGTTGCGCGTGGACTTGCTCTTGCAGGTGTGAACGCTGTAGTTCTCGCCCTGCTTCAGCAGCTGGTAGTGAGGCACCGTGGTGCCGCAGGTGTGCTCCACGTTATACAGGTACATGCTCCCGCTGGAGTGAGCCACGAGGAACAGGCTCTCGGAGCCCGGGACCCACTTCACACACGTGACCCGGGATTTATCTATGAGTCTCTGAGCGGTTCAGGAGGTTCATGGAGGAGAAGAGACAAGACAGAAGACATGGGTTAGTTAGAGCGGACGATTATCATCAATGCATCCAGCATTCCAATAGCTGTGTTTCCATCCAAAGATTCGAATTTAACTTCTGCACAAAACTGGAACATCGCATAAAACATTTGCGAATAAAGCACAGTTTCCATCCAACGAGTCAGAGAGAATAAAATCATCACTTCCTGATAAACTGAGAACAGTAGTTGAAGCCACTGAATATAATAATGTTCATATATGATGAAGGACTTGTGTCTCAGCGCGAGCAGAAGAAACACACTAAATGCTGTCAGTGCTTTCAGAGGTGGATGCTGCTGTTTGGGAACGCAGTCCTTTAAGACAATTCTACAGAAATACTTTGACCACAGACTTTGCTCAGGCTTTTCATTTCAGAAGCTGTGAAGGAGATCGGTGCGCTGTTAGTCCAGTTATCCGTCTCATAGCGCGAACTCACATGACTTTATCAGTGCGCATGGAGGAATTTATTCGGTAAATGTGTTTCCATCTGCCATTAATCGCATGGATGAGCTGTTATTACTTTTTTAGTTCTCATGGAGGAATTTTTACATTTTTTTTTTTTGCGAATTAAGGGATTTTTATTCAAAAGTTGGCGTTTCCA